>NW_027104937.1:270988-290800 GCF_000696795.3 Halyomorpha halys | reverse complement strand
AAAAAAAAAAAAAAAAAGGTTAAAATATTAATTTTTCTTAGTAACAACTAGAAGATAAATAATTATCTACTCTCCTACAGTGTCTGGGGAACTTACAGTAAGTTTTTCGCATATTTTTTCCCCCGTTTCAGAGTAACAATAAATAAAAATTATTTTTTAAAATATCTGGTCAATATATTATAATATAATGTATTTCACTGTGGTATAGTAGTAGTAATACATCATTATTATGATTAGTTAAGATTTTTGGTAAAACAAAGAGATATTAATGTGATAGTTCAATATTGAAGACGGTATGGTATATAAATTATGTATGTAAACTATGTAAGATTGTGAAGGTAAAATTATATAATCAGAAAATAAAATTAATTCAAATTATATAAATGTTGGTAATAACGCTTATTTCCAAAATTAATACTTCGATTCCAAAACCTTTACAAGTTATGGTTTATTTTATTTTAATTTATTTATTTGATACTAGGTCGGCCTGGTGGACCTTACATGATTAATGCAAGAGGTACATGTTTTTTATTTTTTAACAATTGATTATGTGGGGTATAATCTCATACAAAAGACACCCCTAACTACATACAATGTAAAAAAAGAAATTAAGATGAAATAAATAGATTAAAACCATAACTCTTAATAAAAAATGAAATTAAAGTAATTAACAAAAACAACAATGACATTTTTGTTTTTAACAAATTAAATAATTGACTTCTAATGGAAAGAATGTGGATTTAAGAAATAGATGAAAAAAATAAGAAGTTAAGATAAAATAAAATTTTAGAGTGACGATAACATAATTGATAAATATAGAACTTAACAGATCCTCCACCAACCTGGGCTTCAGTCTTCGGGTTGTGGTTGGGTTTCCCAAGTTGTAGGCCATTGCTCCTTTAACCTTAGGTAACTGGGAGTGGAACTGCATGAACCTTTTTTTTTTTTTAAATGTAATCCTCTATTGACTCTCTCTATTTGCTGTTCCCGATGTAATTGGCTGTAAGGTTTATTAAATTCGGAAGTATTTATTGAATTCGGAAAGAAAAATATTCTGTATTTTGATAAAATGTATTTTGGATTTTTTTTTAAATTTACATAACTCAATAAGGTCTCACATTTCATCAATATTTATAAATCGACCCAAAACGAAACAATTGTACCAAATATTAGCAAAAACGTAATTAAAATTTCACAAGACAATTAATAAAGTCACCGCCCCGTTTAAAAAGCATAAATATAATTAGATATTATGAATGGAATAATGGTCCGGGTGCGGTAAAAAAAAAACTCAAATAGTAGATAATTATACTATTTTATTGAGCCAACGTTTCGCCCCACGTTGCAGGGCTTCGTTAGGGCTGTTTTGACGGCGGTCAAAAACAAAGGGAAACAAGCAGTCAAAAACAAACAGCCCTGACGAAGCCCTGCAACGTGGGGCGAAACGTTGGCTCAATAAAATAGTATAATTATCTACTATTTGAGTTTTTTTTTTACCGCACCCGGACCATTATTTCATTCATCTATACACACGGTCAATCAATAATCTTCCAATTAGATATTATGAGCTATTAATAACAACTTACGATCCCAATGCTGCTATAAAAATTAAAAAAAGGAAGTTAAACCTCACAGAACAGAACAAACAGTAATGCTTTTAAAAATCTTAAATGTTATTTAAATTAATGATGTATCGAACAAGAAATTATATTTATAAGTGTAACAATTAATTAAACAAATAAAATAAACGGTTTTAGAACTTTTTTCATCTACTAAGCACTAAACTTCTTCATAAAACACTAGATACTGCTAGATTCAAAATATTTAGAATGCGTAGATAAAAACTCCTCTATTTCGCCTTAGTCTGGAACTAAAAGTGGGAGATATGTTATTATATCTACAGAAAACAAAACAAGATGGCATCGAGAGCACCAACCTCCGAGTTTGGAAAAGTCCGTATCGGACCTAACCTCAACACATTACCGTAAATCACGTTTTTCAATCAATATTGTCCCATCCCGGCGCCACAATGTCAGCTTAGTCTAGTTTTTTTTTTTTAAATTTGTAGTTTTTTTTCTTATTTAGTGCCTCCCAATTATGAGGATCAAAACTATAAATGAGTAGCTAATTCGATGATTAAGTAGCGGCCTCATCTTTTTGAACCGAAATTACTCTTCAAAATGATTGTTGTGAAGAGTAATGAATGTGCGTATTTGGTTTAATATATTTATTTCGCTTGGGATTAATTTAATATAAATATGAAACATTTGGAAAAAAATTGATTAAATGTTACTTTTATTTAATATAAAATAAATGTCAATGTTTTAAAATTTAAATTTTAAGTCTTAAATGTTAACATTTAAAATATAATAACTTAGTTTATATTTAAAGTATTAATTAGAACAATTTTAATTGGCATTATATTAAAAATTAATTAAAAAGCCAATCATTGCAAGTAAGCTACTAGGAAAGTACCTTGGTTAGTTGGTGACAGTTTATATGCTGAATTTTTATATTTTTATACCTAACTACTTATGTCTTTTTCAATATTTTAGATTGAATATAATTCTTAATAATACATATAATATATTATAATGTAATATGAATCTTAAATAAAGTATAAAATAAGTAAAAATCTTAAAATAGTTCACATTCATTTTTATTTATTTATAAATTGAAATTTTGTTTTTTATTTATTTATAATTGTTTAGGGCTTTTTAATTACTGTGGTATTTTTTTCGACCAGCACTAAAATTTCTAATTACAAAATAGTACAATAATTAAAAAAATAAATAAATATGTACGCTACAAGCCATGAAGTGGGCGTAGTACTTTGTAAGGAAGTACTGTTACTCGACTAACGGTTGTGCAAGATGGTGATTTCATCGGAATGAAGCTCGACCGCTAGATTTATCCAATTAAGGGTAATCATTTTGTGAGGATGGTCGGACCCCGGAGAGGTCCTAAACCCACAGGGTTGACTAATGGCTACCGTGAAACAGAAAATAATTATCCGTTACCGGATTCGAACTCGTGTGCTTGGAATTTGTCGTACAGTGCCTTACCACTGAGCTAATTACTTACACAGTATAATAATATATATAATATTCAAACAAGTACTAAACTATATATATATATATATATAAAGTCATAAATTGCAATTAAAAAAATAAAAATAGTAACAATGAAATCAATCAAAAATATTTTAAAAATCAAGAATAATAAAAAACAATACAATTTTAAAATTTATTAAGATATTTAAAAATTGTGATCATAAGTAAATTTTTAGTTTTTAGTTAAATTGCATTGTCCTTTATGTATGTCTGATTACTTGGATAAAATTAAATTTTTAAAATTCTGACATTTAAATTATCAAAATTTTACTTAATAATTAAATTACTGATTTAATATATTAATTGTTTGATGGTGGTTTATTTTATTATTAACACTAACTTCAGTGATCCACTTTTACTCTCAACTTTTTATTTTTAAAAACTTCCAACGTTTTGGCCCTTAAAGCATTTTCAAGGAGACAACCTTCATCATTAAATGGTCATAATTATTTTTTTTTTGTAGGCTAATTGCCTATGTCATTTATAAACCACATAATTTCAATTTAAAATTATTCTTCAAAAATTTGGTTTCCTTTTCTCTTAACCTCATTAACAATATCATGATATTAATATTTTTTTTTATGATATTAATATTTGTTTAGAACACAAAAAATTGTTTTTTTTCACATGGTTTTATGTACATTAAACATGAAAGAATTCGTGTTGAATATACAACGGATGCATCCCCTTATATGTGTGTTAGCTATTTTCCGTACATTTCCATGTTCATATAAAACAAAACCAACAAAAATTGTTTATTTTGTTATTTTTCTGGTTCGTTCAGGGTCCGAGTATTACCGAATTATAGGAAAACCATTTCGATATTTAAATGATTATTATAATTGCATAATTTCTTTGGAGGTTTTCCTATAATTTTTACAATGCTACCTTTTTTTCTTCTCAGGTTTTCCAGGAAATAAACTTTTACAGGAAGGCTTCCAGGTTCCCTCTCTCGGAAAGGGACCAAACGTTTTTAGCAGTATTAGTGTCAACGTATTTTAGCTCACCTGGAGGGGGGCGAATCCAGTCCGGCAACCTTTTACGAGTTAAGCACTCCTGGTGACATCTGTTTTTGGTTTTGGACTTACCTTTCAAAAGCCCTGTATTTTGGCTTATTACTTTTTTTTTTTCATTTAAAGCCTTGGTCCTCTGGAATTCTTCACTCTCTCTTTGCCAGTCTTTAATATTTTTTATTTTTGTTTTGAATTATTCCTGCCATGGAGTACGTTAAATTAAATTGTATGCTTGAAAAATACGTCTTTTGCTTTTTCCAAACAAATTAAAACCATCAGTAATACAATTATTAAGTTTTATTATAATTCAAAATAAATTATGAGGTGTAGATAGTTGACCGTAGATTAATGATTGGAGAAGTTTGTCGGGGGATGCGGTCAGCAAAGACCAACATAAATAAACAAAACCATATTTATGCCGACGTTTCGACCTGAGTTTCAGGTCTTCATCAGGGCTATAGAACAAAACAGATAACATTTAGAGCAACATACAATTGAAAAGGAATAGTATACAAACAAATTTATAATTATACAAAATATAGAATTAAATCATAAATGATAAAAAATTGATAACTGATAATTTAATTCTATATTTTGTATAATTCTAAATTTATTTGTATACTATTCCTTTTCAATTGTATGTTGCTCTAAATGTTGTTGTTATCTCTTTTGTTCTATAGCCCTGATGAAGACCTGAAACTCAGGTCGAAACGTCGGCATAAAATAAATAAATATGGTTTTGTTTATTTATGTTGTTCTTTGCTGACCGCACCCCCCGACAAACTTCTCCAATCAAAATAAATTATAATGATTTAATAAAAATGAATTTCCGGTAAGATAATTTAAATATAGTGAATATTTATAAAAATAAAAATATAATTATTATAGTATGTTAATAAAATTGCTATATTTTCATCATTTTGTAGTCATGATCTCATAGTTAGTCATCGTTACATTTTTAGTCAGTTATCCATTGAGTTATTTAATTATATCTTATATTAATATTTATAATTATTCTATTAATATATTCTATATTAATTTCTTCTTTGATAGTAGATTATAATTAAGAATACAAAATTCGTTTGATCCATTCTCTTAACTATTTTTATTTTTTCTCCTGAGTATCAGCCCTATGGAAAACCTTCAAATTTTTATGTCTAGGTTTTATTTTGTTTTCCATTACAGAATATTAAGGCCTAGTTTATTTTATGTATATAGATCTAATTTTTATATTCTAAGTGTGTCGTAAGCGAAATGTTGTCATAGGCAAATTCTAAGGGGTGTGAAATGCATACTATTTCTATAAACTGTGTTTCTGCATCATTTGCTTTCCAGTGAGGCATGGTTAGATAAGTAATATATATTTTAAAAACTAATTTTTATTTTTTAAATTACTTATTAAATTTTCGAGATATAGATACATTTGTTACCTAAAAGATTTTCCGTCACTTTTTCAAGATAGATTTTCACTAACTTAAAATACAATTTAATTCTTTAATGAACTGCAATGTATAAGTTGTACTATTTGTTCGTAAATATGAAACAGTTGCTATAAAGCTGCACAGTATGGCTAATAATTTGATTTCAATATTTCATTTTCGGGTTTTTTTGGTTGGAGGGTAGAAAATGTATCATAAAAGAATAATATGACTTAATTTTTGCTAAGCTATCAAAAACAACAATAATTTAAATAGCTAAAAATCTTACGTCCAGAGGAATTAAATGAACATGGATAATTAATAACTTTTGATTCATATTAAATATGTGTGAAACTATTACTAGGAAATTATGTCTTCTACAATCGCCTTAAAGTCCATGGTACACGGAATTCCACCCCTGACATTGCGACCCTAACTGGCTTCGCGATCCACTTTTTGGCCACCCTTGCTCTAGTTGATTCATAAATTATATTTTTATTTTAATTACTTTAACTATTGAACACTACAGCATATTTGTTAATGAAAATGGCTATTAGGGTCGTCATTCAGCTTTTTATTTGTTGCTTCTACAATTCGTTTATAGAGAGTGTGGATTTCTTATTAAGCTGATTAATTTAACGAAAGAGTAAATTTTCCCTTTACTTTCTGGTAAATTGCTTAGGCTGCAGTTTAGTGTACCTTGCCTAGAATTTCCAAACCGTCAATACTATTGCGCAAATTTAAACGCCTTAGTACTATTTTATTGCGTCGTAAACCGACTTCTCCAATCAGGTTTGCCCGTTCTGGGCTATTTTCTTTAATAGTTAAGGCACTCAAATCATTGCTTAAGAGATTCTCATGTGCACTAGATGCATATTTTTTCTTAACCTTGAAGCTCATAGTTTAAAACTTCGTGTAGGTAAAACGAATAATTATTTATGAAAGATTTAAACAACCTGTTATTAAGTATTCTCACGTTAAATTGTATTCACCACTATTTGTGATTTAAGTCTTCACGTTAAGAATATATCAAATATATTTTTAAAAAAACTATATTTCTCACGCCTTGAAGATATTTTGTTTGTTCCTACATAATACAGATATTTAAATAAATTTATAAAATTAACTAATAAAACAAATAGAAATGATTTTTAATTAATTTTCAACCGAATTCTTTACATATTTGAGATTAAAATTGTAGTATTTTCCGTAACTCATCTATTTAAAAATTTCCATCACTTAAAATAATTTAATTTGCCAATCTTTTTTTTTTTTAATTCTTGCTACCAGGTGTAATACTTGAAGTAAATAATTATATTTATTGTTTATTTATTTCTTATGATTAGTAGTAATAATTAATAAATGGGTCGATTTTTTAATTCTAATTTATTTATTTCTTTTTTTATAAAATACCCTCTTACTTTTAGATGACTCCATCTAGTTTTTTGCATTTCGTATCTTGATTTACGATCACAGAAACTGAAATTTCCTGGCAGGTCAAACAGAAAATGAATTATTTTATTTACTGAAATCATAACACAATCTTTGAAGAATGGTGTAAAATTTGGAAGATTAAAACAGATCTTAACAAATCCCATCAATTCATCGTTTCCCTCCGCTGTAAATCAACAAAATTCCATACACTACCCTTTAATAATACACTTAATCCTGTCGAAGAGATCCTCATACAAACTGAAAAGACAGGAAACTGCAAATCTATTATGGCCCTACCTGTCTTTACATGGAGATGAGCTTTTAGGACCCACTCAACCATAGAACCTCCCAAAATCCAAAATTCTTCGTTTAACTCTAAATCCTTCTTAGTGTGTCACAAATAAAATCACCTATACAGATCCTAATGTATCATTTGTTGGCGATCTACCCAGGACAAGATATTAATCCTTCCTTTTTTTTATTTATTATTTATTTAAGTGTTACACTTGATTTACAAATTCGATTACAATTGGAATGTTCATACAGTTGAAATACAAATACAGTTGAAATTACAAAGTGAGAAATTTACAATCACAATTACCATTACATATTAACAAATACAATTTACACTTCACAAATTTATTACTGTAATCCTACCTTTATAAACTCTCTATCCATTCAAACCCTCCAATTCCTAACCTTTCTACTTCTTCTAATTCTCCGAGGTGCCTAAAAAGTAGATGGCCTCCAGACTTTTTAATGAAAAAATTCTAATGTTGTAAATGTGTAATCTAGCAATCTTGTAAATTTTCATACATAAATTGAAAAAATTATGGAAGTATTATTAATCATTTTTACTAATAGTTAGATAGCTTATTTATTTATGAAAAAGTATCATCGTTGTAAAATATCATCATCAGTTATTGTGGAAACAATACAGATATTTAATTTTTAAATTTCGATTCTCGCATTAACTTTCAACTTCCTTCATAGGCTAAATTTCGGCATAGCTTAGCATATTTTCGGAAGAAAAGCTTGGCGATTGTGTAATATAGTGGTAGGGTAAAATTTGGATTTATGATCAGGTAGATATGGAAAATTATGTTGAGGCTCAACAAGTGGCCATCCGTGCTCCGTTAAACAACTCCTTATGAACTAGAAATTCTTCCTGTCTCTACGCCTTGCGTGGATCGTTAAACTTAATGACACGAGTATATAAGTTTGTAATAAAAGATATAAAATTTTAATTGTTTGGCATAAATTATAGCTAAGTCATGATATCATGAAAGTGAAATGCTTAGATTACAATGTATTTCTATACAAAATAAAATTATATTTTATATATACGTATAAAAATCTGATATGTATAAGATACATTTAAGATTTTTGTTCATTTCATTATTTTTCGGTTTGAAAGAATAAAATTCCCTCAGATTCATTCTATACATTTTAATTGCATTGTTAATTTTTATCAATTTTTCGATTCTGAGATGCTGTGTATTTCACAGAAACTTTATATTGAAAACGTACACATTTACTTTATATTGACTTGATCAAGTATTTTCATTGTATAAAAAAATATACATATAGAAAAAAAAAATTGTATAGAAGATTGTATAGGGTGTATATTGTAGAAGGGTGAAGGTAAATAGAGGCAGGAAAATAGTAAAGAAAACTATTGTTAAGCAACTTTTCTCCTGACTTTGCAGGGCTTCGTCAGGGTTGTCAGATTGCGGACAACTGTAAGTCGAGTTTCGAGAAACGTTGGTTTGTTAACTTATATTTAAGTTATATTGTTATATATAGTTTTCTTTTACTATTTTGATATCTTTATTGAACGCCAACCTTGACTATCTTTCTACAATCTAGTTCATTCTGTTAACTATATCCCTTAATTAAAAAAAAATATTCCAGGATATGGTAATATTAAAAGCCAATGTTTCCAGATCTTCATCATGGTTAAATGAACCGTATAAATATTTTATAATATGGTAGATGTATAAGATGACGTATATAAAATGATATCAAAATGAACACAGCAAACCAAATAACACAGAAGTGAAAATAAAAATTATAATTAACAATACAGTAATGAATTATAATAAATAACAATATTTTGCTTCACTAAAAGCTGGTATAATTTAAAAAGAAGTTATTAAAAAAGCATTAAATAAAAAAGAAAAAAATGGAAATGTAATTACGAAGAAAATATTGGATTAGTATAACAGAATGGACATAGAAGTTGGATTTTTTGAAAAATGAATGAAGTTACAAAAAAATTGTATTATGGTGAGGATTATTAAAAAAACCTATCATATTGTTGGACATGATTTAATATTTGTTGAAAATTAAAAGTGAATTTGAGGCTGACTTCTGATTTTTGTTCTATTGTGATTGACCTCACTGAGCTTATAATAATAAAATAAAAAATATTTATCATAAGATTTAGTATATAAAATATTATACTTTATATTATACGAGTATGTTTATCGAATAGAGGGAACTGGTCCCAGTAAATATAATTCAGATTATTGCATTTCGATGAATAAGTTGGACTTGTAAAGTTGTAGAGCAACAGTGTCCAACTTTTCTGTTTATAAGATTTACTTTTTATCTTATAAGCGTATCGCGATCGACTTATTGTCATAGGAGTAGTTTAAGGGGAAGAAGGGATGTGAAATGCATACTATATCTATGCACTGTGTTTCAGGATCACGTACATACCAGCGAGGTTATAGTGGATAAGTAATGTATATGTTCAAAACTATTTTTATTTTAATTATCTGCACAGTATGGTTGATAAAGGGCCAAAAAACTCACGCCCTGGGGAATTAAAAGAACATGGATAATTAATAACTTTTGATACATATGATATATGTCTGAAACTATTGCTTGAAGGTTTAGTCTTATAAAATCGGGATTCCACTCTAGACATTGCGGTAGAGATCTATCAAAATTGGCCTCGCGATTGACTTTGGCCACACCTGTTGTTGAGCTTAGTCACCAACAGATTCCTAAAATGTTAAAAAACACCTAACCAATGGGTAAACGTTCGAGGGGTAGACCGAAGCGTATACGGGAGGATTGAGTCAAGACTGATCTGGTAGATCTGTGTATAGATGTATGGTACAGTGATTGATGGTATTGGCTCCGAACCTTTGGGTTCGCAAAGCCTTTTTATTATTAATATTTTAATAGAGAAAGGTATATTATATGACAATTTTAATTGAATTAATTAATAATTAATCAATGGAATGCGAATGACAATTTTTTTTGTGAGAAATGAAACTCCATTTTATGATTTACATAACAAGAAAATATGTACAAGAGATTCATATCATGTATTTATCCACTTCAATCCAGTTAGTGACTTGGAGTGAATGCGGAGTGTTGCTTCTTCCACTTTTGATTAATGGTTTCTTTGTTTAGTACTCCTACTTCTACTTCGGTTCCTTTGTTGCCCTCATGGAGTCATCACTATTCCTTTCAAGCTCGGAATATGAAATGAAGCAGATTGTGTTTCCTTTCGAAGAAAGAATAAGACGTCCTTCACTTATATACAGCCTTCAAGTCGGGGAATACGGTTTGCTATTACATAATGGATATGCTCTTTGATCTGGAATAAAATAAAATTGGAAAAATGAATTTTAAAGAGGATATAAGGAAGAGAATCGTAACGAAAATGTTAAAAAATCTACTATTAGCAATATAAAGAAAAAGATATATTTTTTGTTAAAGGCTTAAATATTCAAATGAATTTGTTATAACGTCTCCAAAACACAAATAATATAACTTTTTTGGTTCCCTTGATTTATATAAGAGAGAGAGGAGAGAGAGCAGTGAAAACTGATTTTTTATTTAAGAATGTAAGTACCTAAATAAGATGAAAGTAAGATTTTTGTTTTAGTTCACACTCTAGACAAGCATGTCATAAGTGAATTGATTTAATGATTGCCGAGATTGTTTAACTCGTGCATATGTAAATGCATACAAATATACCCCATGAAATCTCAGAAGTAAGTTATTTTCCTGTTTTCAAGTTATACACAATTCAATTTATTTTTAATGATGTTCACATAATGTTAAATGTTAAAAAATTGTGAAATTTTCTACAAATGTACGTTTCGATCTATAATACCTACGTGGTGTTGAAACTTTCGTACGCTTCTGTAATATCAGTTCCCCGCCACGTCCTTCAGAAACTGTTGAATCCGTTTTTTCACCTCTTCATCGAAAATGAATCGCCTTCCTGCTAAAATTTCTCACTTCTTTAACACCAAAGTTGTTCAAACACAGTCCGTTGGTTTTCATGGAAACTTTTTTTGTATACAGGACCTGGATGTCAAGTCTCCCCATGTCACGTAGTGAGAACATACAGCTTCAACGAAGATTTAAAAAATGATATTCAAGTATTTCTTAATGACGTGACAGGGGATTAGTATAATATTAGTTTACAAAAGCTGTCACAGCGTCTAACAAAAGGCATCGATCGAAGTGTTAATTATGTTATGATATTGGTTATATAGAAAAATATTTGTTACTTTAAAAATGATTTTTTATGCACATATACATATAGACATAAATTTTACTGAATTAATTAAAAAATAATTAAATCTGGACCACTACAACCCAAATCCATAACTGTACTCAAACAATTCCTAAAATTCCGTAATTCCATTCCTCTGAGCACTCGTCAGCTCCTAGTATCCTCTCTTGTCTTCCCCCACTTCGACTACGGATCCTTGGTGTATGGAGGGCTATCTGTAGGACTAGAGTTGAGACTGAAGAGACTCATGAATTGTTTTGTAAGATTTATCTTTTGGTTCCCTAGGCTCTCTCAAGTCTCCCGCTGGTATTCCGAATTGAAGTGGCCAACCTCCCGAAGGCAATACCTCCTTGGTGTTTTTCTATTCCAAGTTCTTAACATCAAAAAACCTACCTATATCATAGATCTCCTCACTCTTCGTTCATCCATCCACTCATTAAACACCAGATTCCATCCGAATGATTTATATATGCCCTCCTATAGAACCTCCTTCTTTAGCAAATCCTTCGTGATACGTGCAACCTCCCTCTGGAATTCTCTTCCCATCTCCATTCGCCAGTCCTCATCCATTCTCTCCTTTAAACAACACCTATTCCTTCATTTATTGAATAACCAAACCTCCACATCTTTGTAATCAAATAAATAGGCAGTTATTGATTAACATTATAAACAGTAGTAAAGCCAATATACCAATGTAATTTCATTCTACTATCTGAAAATTTGTAAACGCTCGCCAGATAAAAATCTCACTATATGAACCTTGTAATTATTCTTAGGGGACATATGTCCCAGAAAGTTATTTTTCATTTCATTTTTCATTACAACCCATGAAGGGTCAGGTGCGCAGTACTTAGTAAGGAAGTTACTAGACCAACGGTTGTGCAAGGAGATAAATGGCGCTCGACCGCCCCCAGGGGTACCCACTTCATGAGGCTGGGTGGACCCCGGAGGGCTACAGGTAACAGATATTAATTATCTGCTACAGCTGTATTCGAACTCAAGATCCTTGAAGTTACTAGTTCATTGCCTTACCAATGAGCTATACACTCCCAAAATTTTACTGAATACTAAAATCTATCACTAAAGTATTCATTAATGTCATACATTCAGACTAAACTAAAGAAAAATGAAAACAAAAACTAAATGATAATAATAATGAATAAATTACGAAAACAGAACAGGATACTAATGAATAAATTACAAATATATCTATAAAAAAATTAAATCTGTATGATAAAAATTGATTGAATGTTAACGAAAATTAAATGAATAATAGACCTAATTGTATCTGCTACTGGCACAAAAGGGTGCCATTTTTTTTTGTCTGGTGTCTTAAAGGCATACCTCCTTAGGGATTTAATTAAAAGTCTACCCCCTAATACCGAACTATATACGATCTCAATCAACTTTGAGCCCTCTAGAGGATATTACATTGTGGAAGACCGCATCGTTATGGAGTGCATAGAAGAAATTGCATGGCGAGAGTGGAGGAGGGTAGTGGGACTTTAGCTAAAAGAATTGGGTAGTATCCAGTAATGGTTGGCAGCTCACTCCCAATCTTGGCTAGTTCCATCCGTTGTGGCACTATCTCCATCCATGGCTCGTACATTATCTTGTCCTGCAAACTGGGGCTCGCTCTTCTAGTGCATATTGGATCTGTAGGTTAAAAGCGTTCTGCCCATATCCCTCTCTTGGGAAATGTGAAAGTTTCGTGTTTTGAATTTTGATTGTCTGAAAATATTGTTAATTCCCCCTTTATGTTCGTGTCAGAGAATATAAAACTCAGTGCTAGAAACTTAATTTACTTGTTGTTGTTTGATTAAAAAAAAAGGAATTGAAATGTTATAACAATGCATTTTAATTAAACATAAAAAAATTAAACGATGCAGTACTATTACTAGACTAACGGTTTTGCAACGAGGTGACTAGATCAGAATCACCACCAGATTCTTACTTAATCAAGGTCACTCAGTTCATGATACTGGGATGACCCCGGAGGGCTCTTCAATCCATAGGGCTGACTCCCGATTACAGTGAAGCAATAAATGATTATCTGGCACAGCTGGACTCAAACCTGGGTATTCGGAGTTATTATTTACAGTTTATTACCACTGAGCTACCCGCTCCTTATTCCCTATTTTAATTGAACTATTATTTTATAATAGGTAGCTTAAGTACGCGAGAGAGAATTTACAGTCCTGAATAACTAAACCCTCAGCTTACAACTGGCGTTAATTTTGAAACGGTGTTGGCACGTAACTGTTAATAATCAAAATCAAATGATGGTCTGCCAATAACTGGTGCACTTACCCTTATAGATTTGTCCTCGAATGCCTTAACAGCCATAATCCATGGATCTAGACCAATTCGTGAATTTCCTTAAACCCAGGGGTAATCTGATGGGAAGGACTGGTCATGGAGCTATGGGCAGTCTGCTGTTGCACCATGGAAACCATGGTTCGTAATAACGTGAGGTTGCGTTGACTCCTTCATAGTGTATAATGACAGTAAGAGCGGTCTAAGATCTCTACGGTCTATAGTGTAAAAAATATATATTTACACAAGGGAGCAAATATAGTAGAAAGCGTGACATTGTTCAGTCTGAAATATTAAAAGAGGAATACTTCTTGAGGAACATCTAATATGAAGATAAAATATATAAAATAAAATACTAGCTGTTTTGCTTAGTAAATATTTAAACAATAGGAATGAAAAACTTGTTAAAATCGAAATTGATTAAAATTAAAAAAATATTCTTTTAATAAAATAACCATTAGATAAATTAATAGATGGAAAGGATTTATAACAGTTATTAAGTTATATTTTGGTGTTTTTAGAATATTCTGATGATAGTAAAATACCGCATAATGATCGTTGATAGAAGAATTTTATAGCTGTATAAGAAATTAATATATTTCGTTTTAATAAAGCATCAAAGAATAAGTTATGAGTTTTGAATGTAATGTATCCTTATAATTCAGGCCTCAAAACGATTTTTCTTTTCATTTATGAGATATTTAATGATCCATTTATTACCTAATTACTCCGTTTGATGACAGGATCAAATCCCCGGAACTATTGCCTTATTAAACCAAGCCCCGATTTATCGACCTCGCTATAAATTCGAGCCTGGGTTTTCTCAACTCTCCCCGCCTGAGCTTTCCCTACTCAAGTGCCAAGTCAATTACACTTTAAATGTGTAAGATCTAATCGAATGGAGCAGATCCATACAATTAGCAGTAGGGAAAACAGATAAATCCTTCCCCGAGAACTCTAAACCCTTTCTCGCCTCGAGGAACAATTTCCTCTATTGATATTGATTGCCCTTCAGGAAGAGTTCTTATCAGGAATGAAGATAATTTATTGCTTGCTATTGATTCCTGATTAGCCCGAAGGCTTGATATCGCTGCAGCCATCCGGTCCTCCATTGATAACTTCCATTAGTCATCGAGTAGTCTGTTGTTTGTCTTCAAAAGAAAATAAATATTTTAATTAATTCGAATTTATAATTAGTTAGTTTCTCATCGTATTTTATAATTTCAACTTCGTAGCTTTAAGATAGTATTGCATTATACAGGATTAGTATCGAAGCATAAGAGTTGCCTATCAAAAATCCAATACATCCACTTTAGAAAACTTCTTATTTAAAAATTAGTACAAGAGCCGGGAAGAAAAAAAAGGCAGTTATCTCACCCCAATTTTTTATTACTTCAATAAAAACTATGTATAATTAACAAGTCAATATTGATGAGTCTGCCAGGTATAGATAGGGGGATTAAAAAATGGCGGCTGTTGATTTTTCATTCGGAGCTCTATATCTTAAAAACTACCAACAACACTAGAAAATCTAAGAGAAAACATTATTTAAATAAGAGTAAATTTGCTGAAATATTAGCCGTAAAAGATCTATTTACGTCCAATAGAATCGAGATATAGCTTTTTAAAAAGTAAAATTTCTATAAAATCTACTAAATTCTATATCTCAGGAACTATGTGACGTACAGATGTCTATTAGCACTCAAATTAAAGCTAATTTAATGGACTATAAAAAGGTTTATGAGCTTTACCTTCGTAGGAATAGTACTTTTCATGATATTTGCTTTAAATAAAAATCAATTTATTTTAGCAAATTTAATGTAAACTATTACTCCTATGAAGATAAACATCACAAACTACTTTATAGCTCATTAAATTAGTTTTAATTTGAGTGCTAATAGAGATATGTACGTCAAATGGTTTTTGAGATAAAAATTTGTCTAAATAAATTCACTAACTATTGATCTTTGAGTATGTCCCTTACAACATTTTTATGAAATGTTGCTTTTTAAAAAGCTATATCTCGAAAACTATTTAACGTAAATAACTCTATTAGGGCTCATATTTTAGCAAATTTACTCTTCTTTAAATGACGTTCTCTTAGGTTTTCTTGCGTTGTTCCTATTTTTTATGATATAGAGCTCCGAATGAAAAATTACTTTTTTTTATCGTTTTGAAACAGTCGCCATTTTTTATTCCCCTACCTATACTTGGCAGACTCATAAATTTTGACTAGTAATTATACATAGTTTTCATTAAAGTAATCAAAAATTGGGGTGAGATAACTGCCTTTTTTCTCCTCTTGGGCTCTTGTACTATTACTTGTTTAATAATTTACATGTACTACACGTTGCGTTTAGATTATTTTTTCCTATCCCCTATAACAAAAGAATTTATCAAAATAAAAGAAATATATATTATTAAACATATTGTTAATCTGCACTATGTCTTTTTACTAGAGCAGAGGTCCATTCTAAGGAATGTCTGAGTTAATAATATTAATGCTTAGGTTCATTTCTGAAATGTGTCAGGTGTTGGGGCACGCCCCTAGATTTTTTGTTTCTTTTTTATAATTTTGATTTTCTGCTATTGAAATGGCTTTCGAAAGTATTCTTCAAAAAATATTCTTTTCTTTAGATACTATTTTGACATATTGATTAGAAGAAAAAATCTAGTTTGTATAAATACTGATAATGATATAGTTTTATATATAAGGGATGTGTTTATAATATAAATTTATAAAAAAACTAAATGCCACGAAAAAATAACTATAGAACAAGAAAACAAAAATAAGCAAAAGTTTTAAATTACGTTTGTTTCAAGTACTTCATTGTGATGTATTTTAAGTTAGAGGCTGTTTGTAGCCGAAGGAGTTAAAGCGTAAACTTTGCAGCGATGCCGGTTCTAATCCGACCTGAGTGGTGGAGTTGACTACGGTTAGAATAGATTGGTTACCTGTATATAACACCCTAAAATATGTACATAATAGTAACAGTACCAATATGGTTAGTAATACATCAAACTATTGTTCTTAGTGCCTAGAACCCATGTCGGTTAGGGTAATCGTTTGAGTGGACCCATTAAATATTTTGTTATTTGTTATTACTTAATTATTATTGTTATTAATATAATAAATTATTAAATCACATAATTAACCGTTGTGTAATAATGCTGTGTTTACCGTCTATCCAGTGTCTATTTATTCCTGGGATACAAGACTTTTAAATCGAGAAAAATATTCCACCTTTTTACATCTGTCCATTAAGGGAACATTACTTAATTGGCAATTAGTGATATTTGATTAAGACTTGCCTCAGCGATAGATAAATAATATGTAACTAACGGCTAATTAAACGCTGCCAAGGTTTAAGCCTCTAATTGGAGAGGAGAGGGGGTTTTATTTAGCGCTATCGTATGATTAGTGTGAATTCAACTTTGCCATGTTTGTTCAAAGACCAGTAAGACAATATTGTTCCGCCGTATTAGTCGCGTTATGTTCGAGTTTGCGAAACATTCTAGTATCCTACTTACAATGCAATTACACTACATTCGAATACGGCATGAAAGTTGGTTACTTTATATCGTCGAGAGCCATCAAAGTTGGTAATTCGTAAATGGTATGGTAAAGAGGGAAGGGGCTAGATAATCTAATAAAAACTTAATTTGGAGTGCTACTTTGTTGTTAATTATCAAATTTTTGCTATAATTAATATTATTAATGATGTATAATTTAAAATAATATTTTTTTTTGTCATTCTGTTCTCCTAGTGTTAATTATTTATGTAATCACGTTTATATGTCTTTGGCAAATCAATCACAGCTGGCTGTATTTGTTGCCAATAACTCAGGCCAACAAAAATTGTAATCCACCTAGCCTTTTAGAGCGGGCATTGAGTAATTGAGCAAAAATATATGGCGGTCGAGTATGATAATGAACAAATCGCCTTCTTACACAACCGTTGCTCTAGTAACAGTATTTCCTTACAAAGTTCTGCACCTCTGACAGATTTATTTTTTAACATATGTATGAGGTTAATTCAATGGTAAGACAACTATGTTTTAGCGACGTTTCGATATTTTTTTTACGGGTCAAGTCCACCATTGAGGACTTATTAGAGTAATGTGTGAAGTCAGGATTAATTTTTCGAGGCCATCACGAAATAAATTCTTACTAATCAAGGAGGGATTCGAATCCACAACCTTCTAAATCATCCCAATCCTCTCAGCTATCAGGTCCTCTCTCCTTTGTACTCGCTTCGACGGTAAAAATACTAAAATCGGATATTTTATTGCTATCATTGTCGTGCCCTACTGTCTTAAAAAAAAATCTTAAACTACAAAAATAAATAAATAAAATTTAATCCCGATCTAAAAGAAATGCTCATCATAAAAAGTATAATGAATGTGGTTATCAACAAAAAATCTGATGTATAGAAGTAAATTAGTATTATTACAATCTCACAGAAACCTAGGAAACAATTAGCAACCCTAATAACAAATACTAATATTCAAATGCTAAACAGGAATAAACAGACTTAATTTTCACCCTAACTTTCCTTTCCCCTTTTCACTCTTTTTGTGTGTATGTGGGTACAGCGTGCTGTATGTGCGTGTGTAGATTGACTATTTTTCTTCAATATGTTTCTCTTTAACAAATAGAAGCTGGTAAGTGATTTCTTTCTATATTCTGATATTGCATATTTGTGATTTCATTTCATGATCGTGTTATTATATATTAGTATATATATTGATATTAAAATATGTATGTATGTTCTTCTCGAGTTAAGGATTATATTCAGATTTCCAAGATTCTCCACTATTTCATTACGACCCATTTTCGCTCAAAACCGGATCTGCTAATTCAGTGATCAGTGTCCCACCCTTGACAAGATAAGAACCCTACCTAGAACCCGAGCCGCAGACACAGCTGCCTGTGTAAGAGCCAGTCGGACATTACTCCAGCTCCAACCCCTGGAGACAGTTTAGCGGAGGAGCGGAGGTTGGGGACGAGCCAACTCAATCGGTACAGACCCGCTTGGCAGGGACTCGAAGCCCTTATATATAGCCTCTCTTAATGATCCTAGCTCTTTGTCAAACACTCTCTTGTCGCTGTTCAATGCCTCAATGAAAAATCTTCCTGCCGACAGACTGTCACTCCGCTCTCGATAAATTCTCCAAGGGATTGTGCCGACCGATAGATCTCTGGTATTCAAGCTACCTGAGTCTCCCCGTCCGATAACCGAGAATTTATTCTTGCCAACGCACCTGTCTTTAAGGGTTCCTTTGTCCATAAAATGTAAATAAGGAAGGAAAACTACTGGAAATAGGTGACGCATCACACAACTTTCACTAACCACCTTAAGATAAAATTAATCCTTATCCATTTCAAAATAGATTTTTATAATTCAGGATGACGAACCCCTTATCCGAAACTACTAAGGGAAAAAAAATTATTAATTGTTAATAAAATAAATGTTATCAATCTCAATCAATATTTTTAATTATCCAATGTTCCTGCCAACCTGGGCATCCTCAAGAACAATCTTAGTTATAATTTTGCCCCTTACATCCAACTATTAAAATTTTTTGCAGGCTTTTTTGACCAGGTCTAATAATTTTAGTCAATTTGAACTATTTTTTTCTTATCACTTTTTCATTTAATTTTATAACTTTTAAATATATTTTGTCTTATCTTTATCGCCTGCTTACCAACATTGTTATTAAATAAATAAAATAACATTGTTGATAAGTGATTACAATTATAAGATAGCTTGTAAGTAAAAGTTTTGAAATTAAATGAAAAAGTCATTGGTAGATCAAATGACATTCACTATATTTTTAGTTATGTACACACATATTTATTTTTGTATGTTTATTGTTGTTGTTGATTGTTGCTTAAAGGCGTAAAACCCTCTGGTCATCAACGCCTATGGGATGATAAAAGTAAAAAAAAAATAATAATAAAATAAATA
>NW_027104937.1:268970-270563 GCF_000696795.3 Halyomorpha halys | reverse complement strand
TATTTGTGATTTAAGGGGTGTACTGAGTTCTGATGGGGTTATTGTATGTTTATTTATTTACTTTCTCCTAGTTTATAGTTGAGAATTGTTTTTTATGTAGTACAACTAGTTAATATACAGGTTATTTATTGTTATAAGAGTTTGTTGTTATATGTTTTTTATTATTCTGTAATGTAAGCAATAACATGTTTCAATGTTAACTCCGCTTTACATACATGTATTGTGCGGTTTCCCACAGATATGTACAATTTCTGGATACTCCTCTTGCATTGGAATACTATGGAAGAGAAATAAAAAGTAAAGGTTAGTGAAAGTAACAAAACTTTATTTATTGATATATTTGTGGGCAATAGATAATAGTGATGAATGATCACATTCATACTTGAATAAAATAAGAATGAAAAATAAAAAAAATAAATTAAAGAGAAAAAATAGTACATAAAATAAATAAAATCTCTCATAAAATATATAAAAACAGAAGGATAAAAAAAATGAACATAATCAAACTATGTGCGATAGTAATAAATCTGGGGAGAATTTATGTTTTCAAACTTAGTTTCATTCCTTTCTAAACAAATAACACCGATTTTTACTTTATTAAATGTGGTTTTATGTATTTCTAAAAATAATATTAATGAAAACTGCCAAATATGTTTCAAGGTTAAGGTTCCAGCTTGGATATGACGTATGATAAATTTATTTTCTATTCCATTGACTATGAATTTATTCTTGATTCGGGAGACCCTCCTGGTATAAAATAAAGTGGATACCTGGTCTTTGAATAGTTTCGGTAAAGAAAACCTATGTCATAAACGGACCATATATTTATAACTAGAAATGGGATTTTTATGCTTTCATATTTATTTTTATGACAAGTTCATCATCATGTCTCCTAAGAATATTACGTAATATTTTCAAGAATTTTAGTCTAATTTAATTTTACACATTTTTAAATATTTCAGTGTTTTTCATTTTTTTTTTTTTTAGTCTTTAAGTATTTATTTTCCTATCAAATTGGGACGTTTGCGCGATGTTAGTAGCTGCGACAACATTGTGGAATTTTAAAATTGTTGGAAATATTACGAAATGTTCCTTTGGAGTAAAAACTGTATATATGAGTTTTAGAAAAAAAAAATGTGGAAACATAAAACTTTCATCCTTAGTAATGACGGTTGAACATAAAACATAAAATAACCAACTTGATGATTTAAAGAAGCAAGATAAAATTAGTCCTTTTTAATTTAATAATATAAGTTACAAATACATGTTTGTTTTGTTTTCTCAATTTAAATTTCTTAATTTAAAGATGCATATCCCAATTTGTGATGCTAAATTGTAACGTTCCTTAATTAAAATAAATATTATTATTATTATAATTATAATTATGAATAATACAACTCCTACTTTAGAACTTAACTACTCTTATAAGGTCAGAATACGTCCAGTTCTCATTTAATAGAGGCTAGAGACTCGCTCTATGTGCCCCAGAAGGGTCGTTCTCGCCCGACTGAACGCAACATAAATTTTACTGTCCACAGCGGAGTGGAATGTAGTCTGGTCTGCTATATGTTGCTGCTCACTCAAATATATATA
>NW_027104937.1:256830-268920 GCF_000696795.3 Halyomorpha halys | reverse complement strand
TATATACAAAATTTTGTGGATTTTGGGGTTTAGCCAATAAGACAACTATATTGAGGTGACGTTTCACAACTTCATTTGTTATGATTTGAATGACCTTTGACATTTTCAAAATATGTGAAAAAATAAAATAGAGAGAGGAGTATATGTGTGGTAAAAAAATACACATATAATAAGAATATATTAATTAAGGATTTTAAAAAAATGTTATGTTATAAGTAAAATAATTAAAATTAAATGTTAATTAAATTATATTAAATGTAAATTAATGATAAAAAACTTATTTTTTATATAATAAGGTAATAACAGAGTCCTAACCTGTTAAAGGTAGGTTCTGTTATAAGTGACAAATATAAATGAAAAAGAGGAGATTGTTTGTATAAAAGGGTTTTTAAATTTAAGATATAAAAAACTAAACCTTTGAATTCCTCTCGTATTCAATCCTTACAATCCAAAATCCTTCGTAAAATCCCCAATGCTCCTTACTTTATCACAAATAAAATCATACATAAATACCTTATGTTCCCTATGTAACCGATCTACCCCGAACCAGATATCACTCCTTCCATTATAAACTTCCTAGCCACTCAAACCCCCTAGTTTCTAACCTTGCATCCTCTTCCATTTCTGACAATCCTCCGAGGCGCCTGAAAAGATGATGCCACGAGACCAGATAATGTAAAATCTCATTAACGTGCTATCAGTGGGTAGTTGCTCTACACGCCTGTAACACTTCATTTTAACTAAGACCATATTTACTAAATGTATTATGTAATATACAGTTGTAAATTTCAATTCAAAAGTTATGTAAGTAATCAATTTAAAAACAAATATTTTTTTAAGTTGTTATGATGTTATTTTAATATTTAATTTATTTTAAAGATTGTGACATGGGAAATTAGCCTGCAAATGAGATAAAAACAATGACATACATTTTTTAAGTTGGCCAAAGAAATCAGTATGTAGTTAAGGCAATAATGTAATTATTATAAAAACTACAAATTTTTATAGGTCGTCTCCTTGAAAATGGCCTGAGGGCCGAAACGTTGGAGAGTTTTTTAAAGAATAAAGGTTGAGAGTAAAATGGATCAAAAGTGGTGTATGTTAATAATAAAATAAACCACTCTCAAACAATCATATAATAAACAATTAATCTAAATAAGAATAATAAAAGGTTATTGACGATTAATGGGAACGGAAATAATAATTGAGTAAAAGAAGAAATATAAAGTAAAGTATAAACTACTAAGAGATAGAAAAAAAGGAACGTACCTTTCAGACTAGAAGTCAGAGCGAAAGTAAACTGTTTGACAGTATGTATAGAGACGAGTGGGGATTGATACTTAATGTACATTTCATTTAAAAATAATTTTAAGGTAAGCAATATAGAAAATTAAAGAAAATATTAAAAATAGGCAACCATTAAATGATAATATACATAATGGGGGGGGGAGAGATTTTATATTTAAAAAAAATAATAAGCTAATGGTTAGTAGTTAAAATTTAGAAATGAGATAATAATTGTTTTTAAATTGGTTAATAATGTTTTAGAAATTTATTAATTGAAATTAATTTATAATTATTGTTTCTATAAATAATTGTTTTTATAGATAAATCGACAAATGACGTGGGCATAATAGCCTGTTAAAGAAAAACAAAATGAAAACTTGTATAGTTCAATTTCAAGGTATTCAACTACAATGGTAGTATTTTTGTGAAGGACGAATGTGAGTAAAAAATATAATTTATTTAAGTTTCCTTGATCATGACCTGAGGAATGAAAAGTTGGTGAGAAATAACGATAGTTCAGAGAAAAGGATCAAAATAGGTTTATGTTTAAATATAATTAAATTAAGCTATATTATAGTTGCATTTAGTTACAGAAGCCAGCGTATACATTATCACTTGACAGGGGATTGTACTTGGCCTGTTTTGACTCTCAACTAATAGCCCTCTAAAGTTTCCTCGAAAATGGTTCAGTAATTTTAGAGAATAACAGGGAGTTGTGGGAGGGGAGGGAGTGGAATAAGCTTTAGGAATCTCGTGGCAACAAACGTTTGGCAAAAACTGTCTATTCAGTAACTATCATAAAACTAAATATAGTTCCAGTTTTAATACAAAAAATTAATAAACTTATTGATTTCGTCAAGATGGCTTAGTAGTTTTAATATTAGTAATTAAACTATTTAATTTGAGCCAACGTTTCGCCCCCATTTTCAGGGCTTCACCAGGTTTAAAAAAGATAAAAACAACTATAATAATGTATAACATAGTTAAAAAATAGACAATGGGGAATAAAAGTAAACTAAAGTGTAGCTAAATATTGATTGGAAATTTATATAAAAATGAACAGAGTAAATTAAAGAAAATAAAAATTAGATGTACACTGAAAAGTATAAATCGGAAATAAAAACAAATAAAAAAGAAATATAAAAATACAGTACTAACTAAAAGACGGTAAAAGGAGAATATGAATATATGTTATTTCATTATAATATATTTTATTTCATTGTTACCTACGGGGACCGCGGTTGCACCGTGGTAAGTCACGTTGCTAATAACTCCAAGGACTGTATTTGAATCCAGTTAGGCAGAAAATTGATCTGTTACACGATGCTACTCACTCCAAGGACCCGGGATCGAAAATTGTTTTCTGTTAAACTGTAGCCGTGAATCAACCCAGTGGGTTCTGGAGCCCGCTTGGGGTCCACCCAGCCTCATAAATTGGATACCCTTAATTCAGTAAAACTCTGGCGGTCAAGCGTGATTCTAACCAAACCACACCCTTGCTCAACCGTTGGTCAAGTAACATTACTTCCTTATGTGTTGTGGTGGTACAGATCTAAATTTAAATTTAAAATATAACAAATATCTGGATGAAAAACCCATGTCCAGTGAGTGGTTTTCTTGTGCACCCTCGCTTATGATTCCAGGTTACTGATTGGTAATCCTTTACCCTTTCGACCGCCACGACATTATTTGCTTACTTTGCTAACAAATTGAGGAAATATTAAAATCAATCTTAATGCTGTTTTAAGTATTATTTTTGAATAATGTTTGAGAGGATCTGTTCAGTTTATATATAGCGGGAGTTACCCTTCCCCCGAAAAATTGTTTGATTTTGTGGGAACGATTTTCCTTTGGAACAGTTGCCACGAGATGACAGAGGAACTGCCGGCTATTTCTGTTTGGATAGATGGCCACCTTCCACCTCAGTGGAGTTCCTTATCAGGGACCTCCAACTCCTTCGAGGAACAACCCCCTCTAACCCTCTCCTATTGCTTTACACGCTACAATTACTCACTCTCGTGATTTACGCTTCTGTTCGTCTCGGTTCGAGTAAGACGTTTTCCTTCCTCAACTTGCTCCTTTGTTCGTTTTGCACCACAATGATGCTGTATGTGTTATTCCTAATTATTTCAGCCTTTTCTAACTTATGATTAAACTTAGTTTACGATTATATTTCATTAATTGATTTTTTTTTTTTTTACGCATTCTTTTTATTATGCCTAAATGTGCGGCAACGCTCCTAGGTCTAGGACCGTATTACACCCGGTAAAATTAGATAAAATAAGAGTGGTACTTGCAAGAAACCTATGAAGGTTTTAGTTTATATATCCTTCTTGAAATAAATTTGGATAAAAGACTTATATGGTTAGAAGTAGAAACAGGAGCAATTTCGGTGATATAGGAGGAAATACATTTGAACAGCTAGAGAGGTTTAAGTATTTAGGGCCTAGAGTAACTAGAAAAACCGAAACTGATGAGGAAATAGAACCGAGGTTAAGTACTTGTTATTTTTCAATTTCTAAATTGCTTAACTGCTGCCTTAAGTCCAGAAATTTTAAACTTAAAATTTACAAAACTATTGTTCCTTCAACTTTTTTTTTTGTTTTACGGATTTAAAACATGGCCTCTTACACTAGGAGAAATGCACATACATGTACAAAAGGGAATGAGTTTACTGGAGAAGGGTTCACAATCCTGTCTTGAGAGTTCACTCGTTAAATATAATTTAGGCATCGCGGCGAATAACATGGGAAAGTAAATTTGTCTTGTTTTACGAAAGGATCTCTAGATTGTTAATAAACTCAAAACCAGGGGGGTAGACCTCGCACCTATTCTTCGGTATAGGTGGGAGGATAGCGTAAAGTCTTTTTTGGTAGAGTTGGTTTGGATGAGCGTCACTGGATGGATTTAAAAAAAATTAAAAATAACTCTAAAACTAATCATTTATTTAAAAATGTATCGTTAAAAAAATTTTCAACCCATCATAATTCGGTAGAAGAGGACATCCCTAGAACAGGTGATCAACTAGACCTAATTATTCCGATTTGTTTAATTTATTTTTTTCATTTTATAAACTTAATGCTCTAATAGTAATAATGGAGGGAACCTACCCGCCAAGTGTTGTTCCTTTTTTCTAAGTCTAGTAATAGCCTTATTATGAGTCATATCGTATAAATATATGGTGTGGTTTCTGATGCGCCGTCTGTAGCTCAGGGAATTGAGGCACAGGTCTTTGCAACCTGAGAACTGCAGCCGGCTTGAATCAGACCTGTGGTTTGACTTTTATTTCTGTGTTGGTCTCACGAGATGAAAACTTGAATCCTCGCCATGGTTAGAATAGGTTGGTATCCTATGGATATAACTCCCCTCCCGTCTCGTATGTCAGAAAATAATAGGAAACTTAAAAAAAAATAAATAAATAGTATGGTTTCGGTAGATAATCTTAATGGGTTTTTTTTATTGCCTTACGAAGTATCATAGCTTAAGCTACGAACTATTATTAGTTGTTATAATATATTTATTTTTGTTTTTCAATTGAGGATAGGAAAAGCTGATGACAAAAAATATTTCAAGTTAAAAAAAAAAAAAAATAATTGAAACCTCAAAAATAATTCATTATGAAATTTTATTTAAATGCATATTCGTTTATAATTATTTATTATATATTTAAATTTCAATTACTGAGAGCGACCCTGTTTTAGTATACCTAGTAATTACCATATTAAAATAATAAAATGTTTAAGAAATATTTAAAATTTCGCGTGAAAATTTTATAAAGTTCCTTCCACACCTGCTTCATGCATGAGAGGAAAACAATTTTTTCAATGCCTGAAAGGCTTTATATAAAAAGCCTTTCAAGAAAAATTAAATTTATTACGCGTTACTGCACACCATTCCACGGAGGGAGGCAGTCGGACACTTCAAAAGGAAGAATCAAGAACGATTTTAATAACTTTGCGTTCGATAGTGTCCATGATATTATCATTTTTTAAATATTACATAAGAGTGGTGTGGGATTATGTAGCGCAAAATATAAGCTACAAATAAAAGACAATTACATATTTTATTTAAATTATAATTCAATAAAAAATAATTTCTAAATGAATAATTTCGATAGTTATCTCAACAGATGTAGCTAATGCCATGGTGGAAATTCTGTCGCAGCAAGTAGAAAAGTAAAGAGGATTCGTGTGCGATTTCTGGAGTATCCAATCACAAGTCTCTTCAGTGGCGCCACTTAACACCAAGCACATTCCCTACGGAATTCTTAGTTCTTCCAAGTTACATAAAAAACAACATGCAGGTTTAAGAAACGAAGATAATCGTCAGACACTGACTGGTTTCACTCTTCAATAAAAAATCTATGGCGGTTTATAAAAAGAAGAGTTTCGTGAATCCCTTTCTGGATGCACTGATTCTCTATATGCCTTAAGTCTCTAAGATTGTAGAGAAACAAAATGGTGGATTAAGAGGGTTTTAACTCACTAGGTCTAATGGTCGCATATCTAAAGTGGTGTGGTCTCACAGTTACGTGTGTTGTTATGATTTGTTGAGATAAAAATTTAAATTTAGAATGGGCGCCATCTTTCACTTGACCAATAGCTCATGTAACAATTATCTTTAAGATATATTAGCATAATTCATCTTCAAAATTAGTCCTATGTGTCGTGTTTATAAATTCAGGCTTCTGATTGGGCGCCAAAAAATAAAACTCGTTTCTCCTTCACTGCAGCAGTACTGTCGCACTGTCACGTATTGCGTTAGAGTTCTAAAGTAATTGTCAAAGTTGACCAAGTCCTGTCACGTTTTGAATGTTCCCAAAACTAATTTATTGCGATTATGTGGTGTAAAAAATTTCCCAGAAAGTGTAGTGTTACGGTTACTTTTTTATTCTAAGATTGACATTATACGTTTATACGCTAGTCAATTTCGAGATTCCTTTTTTTTTAAACTGTTTAAATGCATTATTGTATTCAGTCAGCTGTTCTACATTCTTTATTTTCCAAAAGTCCACCAGGTATCGTTTAGATCGCTCTGTGATGATGCTATATTGGCCGAAACTGATCTATTAATGCATATTGTTTATTTTCATTTTATTAATTTTTTTCAAATTTATTTAATGGAATAATTTATATTTAAATTTAATAGAATGAATATTAATTATAATAACTATTAACTACTTCGTTGAAAATTTTTATTTCTATAAGCTGCCGTCATGGAGGGTACTGTTTTAAACTAATGTTTCTAAGATGTATAAAAAATATTAACTATAAGTTGGATTATGAAATCATATAACGATAATTTCACCCATTTACGACGAAGAATAGATTAAAAAACATAATTGTGCAAACAGAGGCCTTAACTCATTAATTTAAACGGGCCCCTTTGAAAAGACACTCGAGACGCATGTATGAATAAATCTTGATATTATCTTTCTGGAAGAGTAACGTGTGTGTACCGTCCTCTCCAGTCGGCAACAAAAGAAGTCGCTTCATTTATGATGGACTAGAAAACTGTACCGTTCTTTTCCCCCTCTCTATTTCTATACAAAAGCATAGATGTTTGTTTAGAAATGAAGTACATTGTTAGGTATGTCCGCGCAGCTTGTATGTTTTATATCTATATAAATTCTTCCTGAGTAAAAAAGATTGGTGTTAGAAGATAAAAAAATAAATAAAAAACTGTAAGTTAACAACAAAAATAATGTCACTATAATGCACCATTCTAGAGCGTGGTGGACTCATTAGGTCCGAATAAAATCAACAATATTGTTTTTATAATTAAGAAAAATAAAAAACAGCATCATTTTTTTTCAACTATAGACTATGACCTTTACCTTCGTAGGTAGTTTTTATGATATTTGACAAAATAAACTCACAACATGTTAATTTCTAGTTGTTCGTATAAAATGTTGGATTTTTGAAAAAAATATATCTCTAGATCCATAAGACGCACATATGTCTCCCAACACTCAAAATAAAGAAAATTTAACTTACTATAAAGTAGTTTGTGACACTTATCTTCGTAGTATTTTTTATGATATTCACATATGAATATAAATTTGCCAAATGAAAATTTGTCGGAACAAATATTAATTAATTTATTTTAGCAAATTTCATGTGAACTATTACTCCTACGAAGATGAACATCATAAACTACATTATAGCTCATTAAACTAGCTTTAATTTGAGTGCTAATAGACATCTGTATATCAAACAGTTTTTGAGATATAAATTTTTCAAAATAAATTCACTAACTACTGTTCTTTTAGTACGTCCCATACAAATTTTTTATGAAACGTTGATATTTAAAAAGCTATATCTCGAAAACTATTTAACGTAAATAACTGTATTAGGGCTCACATTTTAGCAAATTTACTCTTTTTTAAATGACGTTCTCTTAGGTTTTCTTGTGTTGTTCCTACTTTTTAAGATATAGAGGTCCGAATGAAAAATTAGTTTATTTTATATTATTAATATATTATATATTTCGAAAATCACAAAAAAAGGATACCTTTAACCCGGGAGAGGTGCAGCTTTGAGCATTCCGTAGTATTTCATCTATTCTGTTTATACTTTCTTCTATCTTCTGTTAACTCTTTGATGTCATTGCCGTTTGTTTATGTTAATCCCTCTTTTACCTCCCCACCTATACTCAATTCTGTTTTGCTCTGGTATCCTCGCAACGGTGAGACTAAGCATTTCTCTCACCACTGCACTCCTAACGTGACATTTTTTTTTTTTCATATTTGAACATTTTGCTCATCTTGACACTTACTTTAATCATGAACCCAGTCAAGGAGATCTTAGATCTTTTACGAAATCTGGTTTCTTCAGCCCCTGATGGAAGAGCTACGATTGACGATTTCAATTTCTAATCTTAAAGATTTTTATCATCATCACATCCAATTATTTATTTTGAAAAATAGTAGATATGGTCCACCATGACATAAATTTTTACGGGACAGCTTTTAGAGAACAAAAAGTTGGACACTCCTGCTCCTACTAACACGAGCCTACTAATCTACACCCAACTTGGGGACTTAAATTGGGTGGTAAGTGAAAGCTGTGTCGGGCCGTCCGTAGTTCAGAGGTTAGGCGCAGGTCTATTAATCTCAGATCTAAGGACCATCGAATCCGGTGTGGAGCGTTGACTTATTTATTAAGTGGCGGTCCTACAAAATGAAAAACTTGACCCCCACCATGGTTAGAATAGGTTGGTCACCTATAGATATCTAGGCAAACATCATTTTCGCTTTGGATCGCCTTAAAAAATAGTTGTGTAATGCGCACACTGCACCAAGTTTTTATTTTTTAAGATGGTTCAGTTTTTTCCCCGTTCTTAACGATGTATCGATTTTAAAACAACATTGAATTTTAATTCCTGTATATCCTATATGACAATTTAATCTCCGATTTTAATATCTATTATATCCTTTCAAAGGTTCTTCAATATCAATTTCAGTCCAAAATCGTAATTGAAATCCCCTTGTTCCAATATTTGCATCCGAAGAGAGAGAGGAGGAGAGACAACATCAAACAACTATAAGGTTTAATAAAATAAAACAAAGCAAAAAAAAAAAATACAAAAAAAAAAGATGTGTTTCAGGTTAAACTTTTCAATGGTTTTCAGTTTAGGACGAAATTAATAAAAAGTTTTTGTCCATAAACTTATCCATTTCCCTTTATGATACGACCCGGGGCAATTCGTTTCCTGTCAGAGATGGAAACTAATTGTTTGCCAAGAGCCAATATAATCCAGCTCATATGAGTCCAGTTTTATTACCAACCAATAATTTTTTATTATGTGAGACTGATTCTCTTTCATTTCTTTTTCATTTACTGATCTCAGGTATATTCTGATTTATGTGACTGGTTATTATTTATTTATTAATTGTTTGACCATCCGCTATTTGAGTTTTGTATTAATTTTGATATTTTCTTCAGAGTATTGCTGCGTAAAAGAAGTTTTAGCATTATGTATTCAACTCTGATTTACTCGCGCTTTAAATCAATAATTTATTTATTAATTATTTAGTATACTCCTCGTATAAGTCGGTCTCTCATTATTATATTTTTTTAAATTTTAATATATTGATTTATCAGTTTTTATCGTTATTAATTTCATTAATATTGAGATTAGCGAACTTATTGAAGTTTAAATTAAAAACAACTAATCCATGTCGATCAACAGATCCGCTACTTAGTACTATGTGCACAAATGACTTTCTTGGAATCCCACTTCAATACTGAAAATACAGGAAACTGCTCGTAGATTCCGACTATTACAACACTTACTACACAAACGGTTTAACGTTTCTATTAATTCCAAAAGCCTCTTCTACATGACCTTGTGACCTATTTGAACGTACGTAGTTTAGTTTTGTAGCTCCACTAAACCATCGAATTCCCATCGTATCCAATCTTAACAATCCAAAATTCATAATACTCTTTATGATTCATAATTCTCTATACTCGGTCGGAAAAAAATCATCTATAATGAATTACCTTAATGTTCTATATGTGGCTGATCTAGCCCGAACCTTCTAGTTTCTAACCTTGATTCCTCTTCTATTTCTCAATCCTCCAAGGCGCCTGAAAAGAAGATGGCTTCGAGAACATCTAATGTAGAAATGTTATTGGAGTGCTAACAACGGGTGGTCTACAGGTCTTCATCATGCCTCTAACACTATTATCATATTTACTTGGCGTGTTTTTATTTAATTAAGTAAATATCGTTTTCGTGATTATTTATATCATCATATTTATAATTTGTGTAAAATTGTTTCCTGATTAGACTTTATGATTTTTAAATTATCAATAAATTTCAATTTTTTTTTTCTGGAAATTTGTGGACATCAATATAATAGAACTATATAAAGTTATATTTGATATAGAAAATATTTAAAAGACTTTTTTGCCAAATATTTATGAAGAAAAATATTTATTTGGAAGTTTTATTTAATCTTAATTAATTATATATAAAGTTATCTCATTTATTTCTTTCGTTCTTTAAACACTTAAAATCATTCTCATATATTTTTTATATGATTAATTCAGAGTTTTCCCTTAATAATTCCAGAAGTTAAATGATTAAATCATGTCAGCGAGAAGGCTAATCATGTCAATTAATATATCTTGGAAAGTAAAAGAAATTACATTTTATTATTCTGTTCCAAGATTCCGAACAACGTAGAAATAGAAAACAGACTGATTTACTCAAGTTGGATCGGATTTTCTTTACAAACATTGAGAGTTATTATTCAATTGAACGTTTCGGAAGATTAAAGAGTTACAGCACCAGGCTCCGGACTCCTTAGCGATTGATTAATTGGTGTCGCTCCTATCGGAGGGGAAGAGCATTAACAACTCTTCAAGCTTCTTGGTCTTTTGCTTACCATTCCAGATCTCCGAAGATTTTTGAAATTATCTCTCTCGAGTTGTTTGTCGAGATCTAAGTTCAGTCTGAGAGCACGAGGCATGTATACCAAGATCTAACTGGATAAGTTTTAGCAAAACAGCCTTCATTATCCTAACTAAGAAGATAAAAACCGACATTTCGAAAATTTCTCAAATTCAGATCTTACTAGGACAGAGAAGCAGAGAATTATATCACTATTATAATAATAATGATAGTGAATGCACATCACTAACTGTCGTTAGTCTTATAGTTAAGGTGAAAGCTACTATAATTTGAGTAACTTTAAGGTACTATTAGTGACTACTAGCTGAGTGAGTACTGGTAGCTGATACTGGGGTTCGAATCCGACTATAGTGGATAATAACTTATTCCCTTACTATAGTCGTGACTTAAACCTGTGGATTCGATAGCCCTCCTGGGGCACACCTAGCCTCTATAAAATGGTTGCCTATAATTAGGGGAAAATCTAGAATATGACCATCAACACATCACCTCCTTGCACTACTTTTGTTGAAGAAACATTACTTACTGAACATTGAACCCATGACCCTTAATGAGTTCTCGCGAGACTGTATGTTTTTGTTTTATTCTTTTTACTATATAATATAATTATAAGTACTACAATGAAAAGGGGTACTTAAAGGGATTGGAGAATTAATAGAATTATTATATGTAGAGTAGATTTAAAATTTTCTACTTTACATCTATTTACCGAAAAACCTAAAAATTAAGGTTTTTTTCGTGTTAATAACCATTTGTTTGTTGCGTAATAGACTTTTATAGTATTAAAAAGCGTTGAATTTTCTTTAAATTTCGTTGGTCAGAATTTTCGTCGCAGTGTGGTTCTAAGTATTTTTTAAATTATGAAAAATTGGACTAAGAAACCTTCAATGATACTAAAAGTTCTTAAAGAATAAAAAAAAAAGAGCAGGGAGACTGAGGTGGTTCATTTTAATTAATACAGTAAAAAGGTAAGTTTTTATTAAAAATTTTAAACATGAATCTAATTATTAACAAGATATCACTGTAATATTTGTTTACAATAGGGTTAACAATCAGTTAACTCTAGAGTTAAAAAGTCATTCCTTGTAGGAGTACCCTGTGTCAGCTTGGAGTAGCTGAAAATTGGATTTTTTATTAAATGTGTGCCTAATAAACTCAAAATCATTGAGTTTTTTTTTGTTACAATAGTTACGGATAGACGGATGATGCAACCATTTTGTTAAGTAATAAAAAAAAAAGAGGAGAATGATTGAAAGTGTTAATTTGAATTAATAATACTAAAATATAAGTTTTTAATAAGAATTTTAAACTTAAATCGGATAAGTAATAACATATCAATAACAATCAGTTAACTCTAGAGTTAAGTAAGTAGTCATTCCT
>NW_027104937.1:248941-256210 GCF_000696795.3 Halyomorpha halys | reverse complement strand
ATAAGTAATAACATATCAATAACAATCAGTTAACTCTAGAGTTAAGTAAGTAGTCATTCCTTGTAGGTTAGTAGGACCCTGTGTTAGCTTGGAGTTGCCAAAAATTGGATTTTTTAAATTTATGCCTACTAAACTTTTACTGTTGTATTGAATTTTCTTTAAATTTCATTATTTCGAAATATTTTTTGTCACAATTTCTATCGAGATACAGTGGTTCAAAGACACCAAAAAGATTTTAAATTATATATATTATATATTTGGTTGTCTAACTTGAATCGAATAAGTAACAAGACATTACTGTAATATTGGTTTAGACTAGAGCCAACAATAAGTTAACTCTAGAGTTAAGTAGTCCTTTCTTGTACATTCTCAATGAATAGCTCTCACTATACGAGTGAGACAGGGCCTCACTAACAGTATACTGTAGAGAGGTAACTCAAGTAATTTAATCAAGGGACGGTATTGTGCTCTTGTGTGACTCCCATTCTTCTTGTACCTATTGATTTTTCCCCTCCAAATTCCGTTTTCAATCCAGCGCCTTAAGGAACTGAGCAGTCTTACTTTACGACTTGGGAATTTGGGTGGAAATTTATACATCTACATAATAATGAACAACTTTTAGATGCTTAAAACTCGTCGATAAAAATATATTTTTTTTAATAATGTATTCATTGTTATTTATAACTGTATAAAAATATATACAATTCAAGACTTTAAATATTTTAATCCTATTTAATAGTTGCCAATACTTAATAGTCCCTTTAGAGCATTCTCTAAGCTTGTTTAATCCCTTTCGACTTCTTCCAGAAGAGGCTCAGTTTATTTATTTGTTTCAAAGAAGAAACATGACAGTGTCCTATGAAATTCACATAATTTTAAGGTATTACTGGAAACAAAATTTCACAGCCGCTGAAGCAATTCGTGAAATTATTAAATATGAAGGGGAAGGTGTCCTTGACCAGCGCACTGCGCAGCGTTGGTTAGAAAAATTAGAATGAAAGAAGGACTCCGGAAGACCATTAATGGATATTGATGAGATTTTGCAGGAAGTCAGTACTCGCGAACTTGTCAGGGAGTGTGGTGTGTCGAAAGATACTGTTAGTCGCCATCTACTCTCCATGAGGAAGGTGAAAAAGAGCAATAGACTGGTCCCTCACGAACTTACTCCTTAGAAATCAGCTAAGAGGTTAGGAATTCGTGAAATTTTTTTGATAAAACCCTTCTGGCATGAAATTTTACTTCATCCACCATATAGTCCAGACCTTGCACTATCGGATTACTACTTGTTTCATTTAATAATTTTTTACTATACTTTGAGTATTAATTGTATTTTATATCAAAGAAATAATAATATAAATATTTAGTTGAAAAAATGGTATTTTTTTTTTTACCCTTTTATAAAATGACATGATACAAACATGTATCTATATACATAGAATCTACCCATTGATGTAACTTAAATAACATTTTTAGAGGGGAAGATCTCGGGGTCATATTCACCTCAGACGCGCAGGAGGATTATTAAGTAATGAAAGAGAAGCCAGGTTAGAAACAAGTGGGTTTGGGTTGTTGGGACGTTTATCATGGAAGGATTGGTATCTGGGTCTTACCTAATCGGCAATATATGGACCATTAAGGTCCTGATGGATGATTTTTGACAAACTAAGAAGCATTAAGAATTTTGGACTGTAAGGATGGGATACGAGAGGACTAGGCCTTCTGTAAAAATATAAACATAAAAAAATTCTAAATTTTTTAGATCAGCTCATAACTAAAACCACTACCTTGAAAACAATGAATTATTAAAATTTCACTTTCAAATATTTGCGCCGTATATTGTTGTAAAAAAGATACTATGACAATGAAACTATAGCCAACCACGACAATGATAAACTGAACAGTAGGAAACCATAAAAAAATTTATTATTGTCCAATTGATCATTTTAAGATCTCATTTCATAAGGATAACGATATAGAATCATAATAAAAAAGGGAACAGTTTTCTAAAAAAATGGTTTTTACCCTATCAAGCACGACAATGATAATTCATAACATACTATGCTCTTATTTTTCCTGTCTTGCCGACTTGTATGACAGGAATGAGTGAACGTGGCGGCTGACGATAGAACTTCACGGTTATAACCGCTATGATCATTTTTATTATTGTTATAATTTTTATTTACCAAGATCATTTATTAGGACTCAATAAGGCTTTTACTACTAGATTTTCTAAATTTTCGGTTCTTTCTTATTGACAATCTCTAATCATGGACATATAATTATAATCTGTTCTAATATAGACCGTGAATGTTTAACCTTGAAACAAATATCTTAATGATCAAATTACTGTGTTGAAATTTCTTAGGCTGTTTTTTTAATCGTTTCTACGTACATTGTTACATTTAGATATTTATTTGTAAATGCGATAAATTCGTATAATTTTTCTTTTTTTAATAATAGCTAGAAAAATTAAAATATTTTGTCTTAAATTCAAACCGTATTCCAATATTGACTTTACTATAAAAATAGTACAATTACTTCTATGTTTTCCTCATTTATTTTTAAACTGACAATAAGCGGACAGCTTGGTTTTCTTTCATTTTTCAGGAAGGAGGCAAATCTCTTTCCCTTCTTACTTTACTAATAAGTCCTCTTTTATTCAACCCCAATTCATTAGTATTCCTCCCCCGGAACATTCTTTGACTGCCGGAATGATTTTTTCACAAATATCTCAATTTATTATTTCATTATTATTATTGTTATTATTTATTAATCGACAATTCTTGTTATTTTGAAAGGATTATTTGTTATTATTAGAAACATTCCAAGCATCGGAGCTATTTCAAATAGCATATTTTGTATAAATTTAAATAATTGGATTTTATAAAATTCATTATAACAAAAAAAAGCTCATAGCAATTATAAAAATATATAATTTGATATTTTTAAAGATTGATATTAAAGAATTTTAAATATAATAGATTTAAACGCTGTTTTAAGAAACCTATAATTAAAGCCGGATGACGAGACAACTTTTTTAAAATATTTAAGTTGAATTGGGGTTTAATACCGGAGTGAAGCTAATGAAAATTAGCGATCGAAATACAATTGTAAAATGATGAAAAACAAAATAAAATGCAGAAAATAGAATAAATTGATAATTTACTCAATTAGACAATTATTAGTCAGTCAGTCTTATACTTGGCTGATTGATTGATCACACAGATTAATTGCCTGTAGTGTCTAAGATAATTTAGTCCTATTTGGTTCATAAGACGGAAAATAAAGTATGGATAAAAGGAATAAGGAAGGTAAAATGATGTCAAGCCCTGGGGTAAATGCCGCAGAGAGGAGGTTGTACTTACGCTGAGAATAGGTCACACGAGGCTCACCCACTCCTATCTTATTTCAAAAGATAACGCCTCCGAACTGCCAGTATTGCAATAACAATTTGACAATAAGCCATATTTTCCAACAATGCCCATATTTCACACCTCACCTCAATAGCTTAGAACTAAACCCAGATATTTCAAAAACCCTCGGAGACAAATAAATGAAAAATGATAATAAAATAATCAAATAAATAAAATTAAACAAATTTAAGCAAAATTAAATAAAATATAAATGGCGTTGATGACCAATGAAGTTTGGCGCCACTAAACAAAAACAAACAATCAAACAAGGTATGGCATCTGGATAATTAGGTAGAATGAGAATTACTGAACCTGACGTAGACATGTATAGGTTGTAAGATTTGAGGGAACAGCATAAAATGAAATTAAATACAATGATGAACATTGAACTGTACAGAACAAGAACTTCGTACTTAGTACAGAGTAAGAAATTAGTACTTAGTACTGTAGCAAGAACACGAGTAAGCCAAGGTTTGGCGAAAAGAGAGCTCACTTACTATTAGGACTTCGTCCGTATCCGCCAAGAGTAGAGAGACCGTGGCGGTAGACATAACGCCAAATTTATTAGGCTGTGTGGACTATGTGTGGATATAATGTTATTTGTTACGGTATATATAATAACATAAAAGTTCAAACTCTAGTTAGTGAACAATATCTAAGCTAGTTAACAAATAACACTAGCTTCGAAGTGCTCACAACAAAGACTTCACAACAAGTAGTGCCAAACAAAGGACTTGACGTCTAGTGATCTACAATCGATATATTCACAGTTTGCCAAAGAGCAACTGGTTTACGCAAAAAATGAATTTTCATGTCACAACTTAACACTATGTTTAATTATAATTCAACTTACTGTGAACCGAACAATAAACATCATCAAAAACTATATTAATTCTCACTCCGAAGATCCTTTTTCGCTGTTCCATATTAATTTTAAACTTAGCATGCTATACCAATACTAAAAAGGTTAGATAAAACTTCGCTAAATATTTTTGTTTAAAATAACATTTCAGCTATAAATCCATACTGATTTATGATTAGTGAAATTTTATTAAACAGAAAATTGCCCATTTCTCAATATGCCTGATAAATACTTTATAACCAACACTTTGTTAGTTTAAAGGTACATGTAGGTTTCGTGAGATATTCTTTAAAACATTTATTATTCTGACTTATCCCATTTTTAATATCTAATTTAATGTAACGTAAGATTGGATTTAGTCGGTTTTGTTAGGTTAAACATGCACCATCTTAAAGTGATAATGTGATAAATATTTTTTAAAAAGGGTAAAATAGATCAACAAATGTAAAATTCATTCATTCATTTTATTGTCTTCATTTTTCCCCTTGGTCCCATTTTTCAGGATTACATTGCCTTTTCCTGCTTTCTTTGTTAATCACATCCGTATATACAGTTATATTTATAATTAATCCTAATTTTACAGGGAAATATCTTCTGTTTAAAGCATCACTTAACTATTTGTTTTTCCCATTAAAAGTCAATTAATTATTTTATTTAATCTATAAATGTCATTGTGTTTGTGATAATGTGATAAACTTTTCTTTTTCTCTCTTCTTTAGAATTATTATTTATATATATTTATTTTATTTGAACTTTGTAAGTAGTTAGGGGTGTTCATAGTTCAATTTTAGTATTTTAAAATAGATCCATCCTTTTTTTGAATATCCACGCCTCATTTGAAAAAAAAATTGATACATTAATGTATGTAAAATTCTTTCTTCCACTTTATTGTCTTCATTTTTCTTGACGTTTCTAGGTCCTTACTCCTCGTTTTTAGGATTACATTACCTTTTTCCTGCTTTCTTTATTTATCGCATCCATATATACAGTTATATTTATAATTAATCATAATTTTACAGGGAAATATATTCTGTTTAAAGCATCACTTAACTATTTTTACTTCAATTAATCTTTAATTAAATCTATGAATGTCAATGTTTTTATGATTAACTTTCTCTTTTCATAAGAGTAATTATTTTTATCTGTTTATTTTATCTTTTTTTTTCTTTGTAAGTAGTTAGGGGTGTTTATGGATTTATTTTAGTGTTTTAAAAAAGATGCCTCATTTGAGAAAACATTGATACATTAATGTTTGTAAAATCCTTTCTTCCATTTTATTGTCTTCATTTTTTTTTACGTTTTCTTCCTGTTTTCAGGATTACATTATCATTTTTCTTTTCACCTTGTTAATCACATCCATATACATAGTTATATTTTGTTGTATTTATAATTAATCCTAATTTTACTTGGAAACGTCTTCTGTATAAGGCATCTCATAACTATGGATTTTTTTTATCCATTAGAAGTCAATCATTTATTTTATTAAATCTGTAAAGGTCATTGTTTTTGTTATTTGAGTTTCTTTTCTCTTTTCTCTAATTTGTATTTATTGTCGGAAATAGTTAGGGCTGTATTTTGCACGTGACTATACCTCCCCCTTAAAAAATTGTTAAAAAAATAAATACATAAAAAAATAAAATTAAAAATTAATTAACAGTAACCAGGCCGGTCTGGAATTAAATAAATATATATATGACTATGGAATATTCTCTTCTACTCCTAAAAGTAGATTTTATTTTATTTTGTCTTTGTCTCTGAACGAAGGGAATTACATGTCTAATACAGTCTAAGTCAGGTTCAGTAATTCCCATTCCACCTAATTATCCTGAAGCATACCTTATTTTCCGTCTTATGAACCAAATAAGACTAAATATTCATAGACACAGCAGCAATTTCTATTTTTATTGTAAATAAAATATAAATCTGTAAAGGTCATTGTTTTTGTGATTAACTTTCTAATCTCTCTTCTCTAATTTTTTTTTTTATTGTTGGAAATAGTTAGGGCTGTCTTTTGCACGTGACTTTACCTCCCCCTTAAAAAATTGTTAAAAAAAAATAATTAAAAAAATAAAATTAAAAATTAATTAACCGTAACCAGGTCGGTCTGGAATTAAATAAAAATATATATGACTATGGAATATTCTCTTCTACTCCTAAAAGTAGATTTTATTTTATTTTTCTTTGTCTCTGAACGAAGGGAATTACATGTCTAAGTCAGGTTCAGTAATTCCCATTCCACCTAATTATCCTGAAGCATATTTTCCATCTTATGAACCAAATAAAACTAAATATTCATAGACACAGCAGCAATTTTTATTTTTATTCTAAATAAAATATACTTTATTTATTTTACAACTTATCCTTTTGAAATTCTTTGGCTATACACGCCATAAAACGATATGAAAATGAATTGTCCTGTCTATCTCTTACTGAAAAAACCCTCCAAAGGAAAAAAAATAAAATACCTTTCTTTTCTCAAGGCTGGGACACAATAGCCCTTTCGAGAATCAAAAAGGCGCTTACTTGTTGTCTGGGAAGTTTATTCAGCCCGGGTCCAAAACCGCGTCCTGTTTATTACCAAGCAACTACCACGGGACGTCAACATGTTTTCATCATTATCTCTTCCGTATAATATCAGATACCTCCTTAAAGGGAAGATTATGGCATGAAAGGACTCTAACGAGGGGGGTTCTCCGGTGTGTAAATAGGGCACAAAGAATACAGGGCCTTATAATGATCTGTAAATAGGGGATTTTCTTCGATATCAATTGATGGCTTCCATGGTGTATAGTATATATTGCCTCTCGTCACGGCTCATTATCAGCTCCTTTACGAAGTAAAATAGGTCAAGTGTTTATTTGAATTTTTTTTTTATTTATTTTTTTTATTTTATTGATAGATTTATTTATTGATAGATATTACAATCTGCCACACAGTTGTGGGCAATAGGTAATATTGATGAATGATCTCATACATACTAAAATAAAATAAATA
>NW_027104937.1:247234-248206 GCF_000696795.3 Halyomorpha halys | reverse complement strand
CTATCTGTATGAAAAATAAATAAATAAAATAACATAATGATAAAATAATATATACAATATTTACACAATCGACCTGAGGATCCCTGAGCCCACTTATCCCCTACGTGTGAGGGATAGAGCAGAGCTCAGGAGATCCCAGCGCATCCCTCTCGCCGCATCACTGGTAATGAGCCAGTGGAGGCTGAGCATGTGCGCTAAAGCCGCAAACACTCAACTAGATAGAAATTAAACCACAAATTATCATTTATTTTTTTCGCAATTAAAGCTAATATGATGTCTGACGAACATACACTAACCATTGCAGCAGCAGCCAGATCAGCGCCATCCATACCTATGATCACTCCGAAACTACAAAATCTTTTGCCAATAGTATACCACATTAGACAGAGCGCGGTGGCACCGTGGTAAGGCACGATGCTACTCACTTCAAGGATCCGGGATCGAAAATTGTTTTCTGTTAAACTGTAGCCGTGAGTCAACCCTGTTGGTTCTGGGGCCCTCTTGGGGTCCACCCAGCCTCATAAATTGAGTACCCTTAGATAAAAATCTGGCGGTCGAGAGTGATTCTGACCAAATCACCTCCTTACACAACCGTTGGTCTCTCCTTACAAAGTACTGAACTCCTGACCCTTCATGGGTTGTAACGGTACAAATTTTATTTTAATTAATACGATATTAGAGCGTTCCAGAATATGTAGAGTGTTCGTTTTATTCCAATAAAAGATCAACAGGTTTCCATAGAAATCATCGCAAAATTATCTGTACTAACTCCTTTATTGTAATTTAGCTAGGGATAGTCCGATTTATTTTTTGTTTTTTCGGAAATTTAGTTGTCGTGTTAATATTATGTATTATTTACCATAAAATGAAGAATTGTTGTTGTTGTTGTTGTTGTTGTTGATTTTTTGCTTAAAGGCGTAAAACCCTCTGGTCATCAACGCCTATGGGATGATAAAAGTAAAAAAAAAAAAA
>NW_027104937.1:242362-246704 GCF_000696795.3 Halyomorpha halys | reverse complement strand
GGGGTAAGAACGGCAGTCCCTCGGCCAGGGAGCGCGAGTGCCTCTCTGGCAATAATAAATAAAGGTTTCCTTTATTTATAAATTGTTATTTATTATTTCGGGTATTTGTTGTACTTTAGAAAATTTGTGGATGTGTAAGGAAAAAGACATTCATGTTTCATCAGGATCTTTTCAGGAGTTTTAGTGCTAGGGTCTATTGGGGACAAGTTTTTTTGACTATGTTACAGAATTTAGTACATATGCATAGAGAAAAAAAAAATGGATCTGTCTATCGGTTTATGAGCTAGTGATTCCAAAACACTTTATATTTTTCCTCTATATTTACAAATAATCGAGGTATGTATGGTAATATTGCAATTTTTTAAAGAAATGTTAGATAAGGATGTTGAATTCTGATAAGCGTGACGTGACCTTGGATGATGTGAGTTGTTAAGGATTATTTATCCTTCGATTTTTCATTTTATAAATTGCGTAGATGAAATTGTTTTGCATTTAATCCCTTTGAATAGATTCATTACTTCTCACTCGATATGGACTAATTATTAACATAGGAACTTTAAATATGTGGAAGAATTAATTCAACAAGTTTTGAAAAGTGGTGCGAAAAGTAGCTTACTGTTTGTTTTAGGAGTTATTGAGAAAGGATTTTGGGGACTATTTTCCGTAGATATTTCATCTCCACTTTTAGGCCGCTCAAAACTTTCATCTTCATAAAGCGTAGTGTCTTATTTATAGTGTTATTGGAGTTTAATGATGAAATACATTTTATAATACATTGGTTTTGATTTCATTCGCCTAATTTAAATCAAAAGTAATCTTTGGATTATTTTTCTAGTAAATCATTATTTAAATTTAATTTGAGATCATTACTGTTAAAATGTCTTTAACTATTTAGAATAATTTTCCCATTAAATTACTCTGTAAAAATTCTGTATTATATTTTTATCTTATATAAAAACAATAATATAAATTGTATATAATGTAATATAATAATATAACCCTTTGTTAATATATTACAATATTATCATCCTCTCTCATTATAATTGTTTAGTTTGGGTATTTTAACTATTGCCTGTTCCAAATATTATAGGATATACTGGATGGACGTATAGCTTATTTTATGTACGATATATTTTTAGAATGATATTTCACTTATTTTGAAACAATATTTCATTCTTTTTTAGTGTTTTAATTGTTTGTTACTATCATTTTAGGACGGTCCAGATTTTGTTTTTAAAAATTCTAGTAATATTCTAACTATAAATATATAAATTTTGTGATATTCGTACTGCATTCCATTATTAATATTTATCACACTTTTTTTTTTATTAAAAAAGCTTCTGCATTTTCCGCTTTACATGAAACAGTGATCTTTGTGATTCATGATGAATATTTATATTCTTCTATTCACATATCTCAAATAAATTTAAAACTTTTACTGAAATTTAAAAAAAAAATCTATTTTCAACACATTAGGGATTGTAGATTTTTTTTTTTAGTTTTTATTAACATTAGTTTAGTAAATTTTTTTGAGGAAAGTTTTCCTTATATATGAAATAATACTATTTAATAACTACTATCATATATTTATTTTTTAAGAATAAATTGGTCGTGAAGTCCTTTAAAATTTACTATTATATCAATGGTCTACTTTACAGGCGTAAATTCCTGATTAATTTGCTCATCACAGTGACAATTGTTGTGTACTCACCTATTTTGATGAAAAGTTTTTTGAATATACATTGGGGGGGGGGTATAATCGACCTACATCTAACCGTTCCCAATGAGCCCTAGGGCCTGAAAAGAAAATTAAAACCTAATAAAAATTTATTTCATATCTGGAGTTCGGAAAACAATATGGACATAATTTTTAAATGCATATTTTTTCAAATTTACAACTGTTCAAAGAAATATATAAGTAAATTGGAGGTTGGTTTCGAACAGTTGATAGTCTTGGGAAGGAACCACCCGATGGTGGTACTTTAAACTTTTTTTTTTATAATAAAAGATGTTCAAGTATTTTATGGTAAAAATTATCTTGGGGGGTTTTAATCGCACTGAAGATCAGATTATAATAACACCTTACGGCATATGAGGAGCTCATTCACCTTTTTCTATTCCGTTCCAAATATAATAAATTATTTATATTATGTAGTATGTATTTTGTTTTATGTATCCAATTTATTTATCATCTGTTCGACGTTTCAGGCGGTTGCCAGTTGCCTCCTACATGGGCCGGAGAGTGGTTCCAGTTGGGAAGCGGCAAGTCCTCCATCGCCATCAACAGTACCCACATCGAATCGAAAGGGGAGTGCAAGGAGTCGGATGGAGACAAATTCGTCTTTCATGACAGGTAAGTTCTAGGCACGTGACTTGACTATTCCCCCTACCACTAAGGTGTCCCCTAAAACTTCTTAAGGCTGCTTCGACTTGACATGTTTTTTTTTGCCGAATTGTGCCTATGACATGTTATTTTTTAATCATCTTGGCTGGAAAATTTTATTTATTTTCTGTTTCATATAATTTTTTTTTTCTGGATGTAACTTACTTCTGTAGTTTAATACTACAGTTGAACCCCGCTTATCTGTCCTAGTCCTGGAACAAGATTTGGGTGGTAAATAGATAGTACCAGTTATATTGGAATGATAAAAAAAAAAAGTAATAATAATAATAAATATATATGATTATTTAACTTTTATATAAGCTTAAAATTAAAGTCAAGTCCATGACCTAATATATGATACTATACTGCGAAATCATTTATTATGTAACTAATACATAGTCTATACAAATGAAAATGTTCCTACATAATTTAATTCATATATTAAATGTGATACATACTGAAAATGGTTTAAAATGGTGGTTAAATACCCTTGGGTATGATGATTTTTTGTTATTGGGTGAGAACGTGGAAACATAAAACTAAATACAATTATAATTTTTTTTTTCCGGAGAATTAAAAGGCTATACAAAACTAAATTGAGACTACTGCATCCGGTGAATACAATCCAGGTGATAGCCTTTCGACTAATAAGATATTAATAAAAACTGAACCAACGGGTAAACGTCCGAGGAGTAGACCGATACGTAGATGGGAGGATTGCGTAGAAACCTGTTATGATTGACTTCACTAACATGTAATTTTAAAAAGATTAAAAATTTATTCCATTGCGATAATAAGGCATAATGTTTATGCATTTTTATAGTTAAATTAAATCAAACAAAGTTCATTGTTCCTCTTATTACCAAGAAAAAAGTTTTATTTCACGTGTGGTTGTATTCTTGGAAGTTATTGTTTTTGTGTTAGTTAACATATAATCAGAATTTCACTTTTTTTTTTTTCTCAATTCAGATTTATTTTTATAATATCAGTAATAAATGAAAAATTATATAATTGAAATTAATATAATTAACGAAATAAGTTAAAAGTGCGTACTGAAAAAAATAAAGAATCATTATTTTAAAAAGTAAAATATCAACATTAGGGGCTTTGTGAATAATTCAATAAGAATTTTCTTTCTAACAATAAAAAAAAAAAGAAACTTTAATAAGAAGTGGTTGTTCAGCCGCTGTTGTTATTCAACATAATACTTTAGTAACATCGACGCTTAACATTCGTTGATAATATCATTTATTTCAATTATTACCGTTGTATAATTAAAGATGCTGCCTTAGAGATAAATTGCAAAAATGCAAAATAAAGTAAACTGTTTTCTCGCATACAATTATGTAAATGTGTTCACTGTAATGTAAAGTACAAACTTTTGAGTATTTAGTTCCTAAATAATTCCCATAACTTCTCATATGATGTCTACTATATGATTTTACTTTTGATACGTGATAGATCTTCTCACAAGTCTGAAATGAGATCATCTCGGAACTTAAGAGAAATAATAAAGGGGTTGTATTAATATCAAATACGTCAATTAGTAGTTATTAGAAATTTATTTCACTTATCATGATATTTAGTTTTTTCAATTATAGCTTATTATAAATAATTAAGAAGATGGTTAGGTTTGATGTCAAAAGATAAATAAAAATAACTATTTATTTTCCGACGTTTGTAGAGCTTCATCGGGGTTAAAAATATACAAAAACAATGAATAGCATTGTAAGATACTAAGATACTTAATGTTTAAGTAAGGCCCCCCCTCACTTCTGAAAGGAAATTCATGATGCCATCTGGTGGCAGGGATAAGCAGTAGGAAGCTTGGGCAGCCATCTTGGTCCCGAAAACATAGTACCAGTACCAGATAAGAAGCCGTCGTGGCCAGTACCAGATAATAAGCCGTCGTGGTCAGTACCAGATAAGAAGCCGTCGTGGCCAGTACCAGTAAAGCAG
>NW_027104937.1:238203-239437 GCF_000696795.3 Halyomorpha halys | reverse complement strand
GTTGAGGTAGCCAATGATACATTGACCCAACATTCAAAAGCTCATTCTCAAGGCATTAGTCATCAGTTTAGAGCTCCTTTACTGCAGTTATCTTTTCAGATGTTTCCAAGATCGGCAATGTCTACCATCACACCTCATTGTGACACAGACCCATCTGTACAAACCCATCCTCGGGAAACTTCAACTGTTTCACCAAGGCCACTTACAGCTCCCAGTACTCCTAATGTGAATACTTTACCAGTTGCATATTCTCAACAAGACACATTGCAACAACCTGAGCAAACGGGTTTGCCACATGTTACAGCTGTGGGCACAACTACCAGTGCTGAGTTTGTCAAATACAGGAATCACCAATGGGGACAAACTGTGAGACATCCCTCTTTGAATACAGAAATTGGAATTGGCTATCAAGTGACTCCATTTTCAAACACGCAGTACACTTCGGAGGATAAAAGGCCAAAAGTGAAACCTATTAGCTCCAAGAACAAGGTACAGGCAGATAACATGTTTGCATCCAAAAATGGAATACCTGATGCCAATGGAAGAAATGAGTCTAAAGGTCATCTTAGCAGAGACAATATGGACAATTTCACTCTGCCAACTGCAATCAGGGCAGAATCATCAGAAATTCCAACAATACCACCTCAGAACAGTAAGACCACCCCTGTTCAAATCAGTGGGCAAACCAACATGAAAAATGTTCACAAAGGAACCAAAATTGTTGAGATCATCCATCGTAACACTATTTCCATCAGCCATGAGCATGGAAATACTCGAACACAAGAGGACTCTCCATTTCCTCATCCATATCCTCAACGAAGTTCATTTCCACTAACCAGGCAGTCTCAACAGACTATTTCAGTAGCAATAACATCATCTGTTACTCCACCTCTGGTTACTTATTCAGATACTCAGTCCACCCAAAGGACTCCTTCAGCAACTCAAATGAACTCTTCAGAACCTCAATCGCAATTTATAACTGCTTTCCCCAATTCAGAAGATGGGGCACCGGTATCTGCAAGTATTAACAGCCATGCTATATCGGGAACACCGCTTAATAGTATGTTCTCACAACAACCTTCTAATGACCAAAATCCAGATAACATATTTTGGTACAGTGCGAAACTGAGCCTTATCTCCTTCTGTATGAAAACGATTTTGATCAAGGAACTTACACCACTTCTATTGCCGAACGAGGTTGGAATTATCTTGGTGGGCGGCGCAAAAGCATCAG
>NW_027104937.1:235017-238153 GCF_000696795.3 Halyomorpha halys | reverse complement strand
AAATGCTGGCTTCTGATTGGCTGCTCAAATCACTGCACCAGCTCCCCCATATTCTCACTACTATAGCTTTTTCTATAGATGGATTTAATTTAATCTATCAACACGTCTTACTGGTGACGGAATGATAAATAGTCACTACAATAATGATCAATATAATACCAATTAAAAATTTAATTAAATCTGTATCACTTTCTAAGGAAGTATTGTTACTAGACCAACGGCTGTGCAAGTAAATAACTGAAACTAGGTGGGCTCGTACTGAAGTTATCACTATTTTTGAAGAAATATATTAAAGAAGGCAAAAGTTATAAAAAAAGATATTTTTTTTTTGTTATTATAAGAATTCATATCTTAGGGTTTCTTGAGCTGGAGCGACAAATATAAATTTCGATTCTTCCAAGAATACAACAGTATTAAATAAAAATAATGACACCGTAATGCAATCAGAAAAGATTGGATACATCTATTTCTTCTTCATTCCTGTTTTATTTATACATTAAGTTTTTTAATATTTTATATTTGTCTATTGTTTATTATTTCTAAAAATGAGAACTTTTTTTTTTAAATTAGAAAAATTAAAGTAGCTTTATAGGAAGATTTTTTTGAAAAGACCATGTTTAATCCCTGCTAATCTATTTCAGTGTAGGTAAGACATACCTGATGTTACAAATCATTCAAAGGTTACGAATCGTTGCACGTTTACATATCGAATTAATTCAAAATCGTGGAGCTGTTTTGGAGAAAATCGATTCCATAAAGTGGTTCTTCTTATGAATAGATTTTGATGTATTATTCCAGGTATAGAACAGCCTGTATTTTTGTATTTGAGGTAGGCAGTTCACACACAGGCTGTTTAGCGAGATTTGGTTATTTGGACGCAGTGGACATGGAAAAGTGTGCATTTTTTCATATATCTTTCATTTATAAGTAATACTACCTTAGCCTTGAAAAGACTATTAGTAGTTATAAATATCATAGTTCACGATTTCATGAATATAAACCTCTCAATGCCTTTTCCAGTCAAAATAGTTTTGGTAAACAATTGCAATTTTTCCAACACTAATTATTTTTAATACATAAAAAAAAATAGCTAGTGTATATATTTCCAGGATTTCTAAAAGATAGGCTCTAAGGATGTTATTAAATAGCTTTAAATAAGTTAAATATATGAAATAATTCATTTATTGTATATTCCATATATAGGTATGTGAAAGTAAAAAATAAAAGTAGACAAAATCGCTTACAAAAAAGAAACTATTAATCAATGACCTGACTTCCTAACAAATCTCAGCTGCCATTGGACAAGTGGGGAACTAATATCAACCGGTTGTTGTCGAAGCAATGTTTGCAAGGTTTTGTCGTGGGCGGACATATGGCTCCTTCTAACCGGGTCAGGCATGTTTTCTCCCTAAAGCGGTCACCGGATATCTTTCTTTCCAAACCCCTTCTCTATTCTAAAAATCCTATATGCCAAGTTTAGAAATGTTGAGTGGTTTACCGTTATATTGTGTGTGTTATTCTGTTGTAGTACTACATAATTATAAGCATACAAACATATCATTCTACTGCCATGTAAAGAAAATATATATTATCCATAAGAAAATATATTACTAGTATGTTTAATCATTATCTTGATTAAAAATTAAGGTTCTAAATAAATCAAAATAATAATTTTAATATTCAATTAGAGCTAATTACTGCATTATTAATAATATAAAATTATAGCATATATGATATATTTCTACAATATTATATAAATACTACAGGACATTCTAGGAGTAATTCATAATTGAGGAAGAGAAACTTTTTCCTAGAATGCCCCGTATTGAATGTTTTTTATTGACACCTAGTTACCAAACATAAAAATAATTTTTCCTTATTATTTACTATTGTTTAAATTAAAATAAATAATACACGAAATAAATAAAAGTATAGCTTTAGTTTCTCAATCTTAGTGGATTTTCTTGGATCTCTGTTAACATTATGTGAATGATTATTTTGTATTAACAGATAAAAATCTTGTGACGACAATAGGATACTACCTGTTAGATAAGGATTTAAACTGTCGAGTGTTAGTTATTCACAAATTCTTAAGATTTTCGGTGGATTGTGCATTTAAAAGCGTAATAATTACCAACCATGCTAAATTCCTGTGCTAAGAAAATGAATTAACTTATTTTTCTTGAAGTTCGGCTAGATACTTTAATAGAGAAAGTAACACTAAATAAATGGATACCATTTTATTTTGATCAAACAATAAAACATGAAGCGGTTTTCGAACACTTCCGAAAATTCAAAGTAAAACCAGTGAATAAGTTAATTTTTATTGAATTTGAAATAAAAAACATTTATTTTATTAAAGATTCTATATAGTTTAAGATTTTTAGTTAGTATTCATTATTAGCAATGGATTATTTTTCATAAAAAATAAGAAATAAATTTCTTTTTCGGGATATAATTTGTTTGGAATAAGCATTTTTCCTAGCTAAGGGATAATATATCAATACCTAAGTATAATTAAAATAGGTTTGTGATTTTAATCAAAATAATTATATTATGAACTAAGGATGAAAAATAATATATTATCACAAATATCAGTTACATCTTGGAACAGCCTTATGATTACCACAAACCAATAGCCAGAAGGTACTGAAGCTTAAAAAATAAAAAAAAATAAAAATATCTGAAGAATGTATTGGTTTGACTATCAATAATTGACACCATTTGACTCAATAATTTTACTAGGAATTTGTTTATACTTTCGTGACGGGTATGAATAGTTTTATCTAATTAGTTGGCTTGAGCAATGAGATATGGTAAGGGTTTTCCACTGCTGAAATTACTGTCATCTCTTTATTTTTCTTGTATATTTAGTTTAAACCCTTCTTTATCAATTATTACTAATTTTCCATTGCATTGTTTTACATTCCTTCCTATGACAAATCCATTTGAAACCTCTCATCATATGATTAATTATTATCATACATTTTTATTTATTTATTTATTTTTTTATTTATTGATATTTACAACTGTATAAAAAAATACAACCAGTAAATTTGATCATAATGATATGATACAGGATGTAGAGAAACTACCCAGTAGTAGAACTCTAAAAACAGTTTACAATATAAGGTCA
>NW_027104937.1:220111-234906 GCF_000696795.3 Halyomorpha halys | reverse complement strand
TCTTTATGGATGGTTTTATTAGTAACAAAATAAGGAGCATTGAGCATTTTACGAAGGATTTTGGATTGTAAAGATTGGATACGAGAGGAATTCGAAGGTTTAGTGGAGCCCCAAAGCTCAACTCCGTTTGTCCAGATGGGCCTTATTATTGTCATGTATTATCATACATAAAAAAGTTTTAATATTAGTTTTTAACTATTGTATAATTTATTGACTCGAGTCTAAAAAATAGTTAATTTGGCCAATAAATAACATCTTTCTTTAATTTTTTCGTTTACATCATGTTTTGTGATGAAAAATCATCAGCCACTAAAGGGGATCGTAGAGGATGAAGAAGGCAAGATATCACTTTGGATGAGAACTGTTAACTGCTCTTCTTCAGGATATAAGAAAGAGCGGGACCAAACACGGATGAGGTGAATGTTTTGTTGCCTCTTCTCCCTTTGCTGTTGAATTGTGTTCTCCCATTTGGCCAAGGGATCATTTGTATCCGGGTTCTCAACCTCATCTAGCCGGGCTATAATAAATAAGACCACTTCTTATTGTATTTCTTTCCGTAAAAAATCTAATTTTCTCTGAATTCCCCCATTTTTATCAGTAATCGAGAAATTTATTTATTTTTCATACTAGTGCATTAAAATTGAAATCAATGAAGGTATGAATAAAAAATGACTTATATTCTGGGAGTTTTCCCTTGTTAAAATAATTTATTTATTATTATTTATAACTATATAAACATCAAGTAAATTTGCTGTAAGTGATATTATGACATGATACAAACATGTGGAGAATCTACCCATTGATAGAACTCAAGAATATATTAACTTGAATTGTACATATTACATTCACATTCATCAAACAGCATTGCAAAAATTCTGATGTTTCAGGGTTTTTCGAGGTAAAAATAAAGAATATAAACTTTGTTCCTGCCAAGAATATTAAAGATGACGAAGTCCTGCATATATGAATGCGATCGGCAGAGACCCGATCCCTTCCGATTGCATTATTAAATTGGAACTCATATCTTTATGTTCCCTGTATAATACTTTAGTTATTCATTAAATTCTCAAGTATTATATATTTATCCATTGTTTATTATCACAAACGATGAAAAATTGTTATTTATTTTAAATAAACATAATTAAAAGTAATTTAAAGGAATATTTTTTTTTTACAAATTTCATAATTTTTTTCAATGTCATTTAAGTTCTATTAAACTAATTATATGAGGATAAGACTTATTTGATATTAAAAAACTCTTAATTTTATAATGATTAATCTCTTAACTTGTACGCTTGAGTTAATAAGCGGCGTTGTATTTTATACTGCTATAACGTTGTATTCATTCTCATATATAACCGAGAATTGATAATAATGATAAATATAAAAAACAATGATTTATTCTCTGTAAAAATCCTCCTATGGATAGCTTTAGCCTATCTTTATCCATGGAGCTAGGTTTTATGATCGATATCCAAAATTAAAAATTAATTTTTAATTTTTTTTGTATTTTTTTGGCAAAACCATGTTCTAAATTTTTTTTTTTTACATTATTATTTTTTTTTTAAATGTGCCTTAAGGGGTTAACTGAGTTTATTAAACATAATCTGAGCTGTATTTGAGATAATACTAAAAAAAAGTGTAAAATCTGTTCTATGTACTGGCACTTCTATTTGCATAACTTTAACAAAAAGTCAGATATAATAGGCTACCAATACAACACATTACCATATTATAACGCTTAGCGAAAGAAAAAAAATCGTAACTTATTGATTAATTATTAATGATTTTACATACATGATCTTCGGAACTTCACATAACAATTGGCCATTTTTTTCTGTTTTTGTAGTGGTGACCTGGAGCAGTAATCCCAAAAAAACTTTAAATGTTTATGATATTATAAATAATATTGCATAATAATTTGATATATATGCTAATATAAATGATTCATTTAAATAATAAACCATTGTGTAATATTTTACTGGGCTGGTTAAATAATAAATAATTTACCTATGACCTTTTAATCTCTTTCTAATCTTTCTCTAGTTGGTCTGTGCTGTTGAATGACTATTTTTATTGCAATACTTGCGGGATCACATAGCTTTGACTAACCAATTGTTGCTGAGAGTGACGGTTTCCACTGTGTAGTGACAACATAACTACACTCGAATAACTGGTCCCTTTGGGACCAATTCTGTAGTGCCCCTCTTACTGACGTATGTTCAAATTATTTTTTTTACGGACACTGATGAATCGGTTTTGATCAAGGGATGATGTATAAGATCAAAATTGGATCGGATCAACATTTTTACCTTTAACATCCAGTTATAAAACAAAATCCTCTAAAGAACACGACAAAGAAGTGATATCTCCATGTATATTTCATTTACACACAGGTTAATCAAGCATTCGATCACAGCTCTTATATTATATTTATATTTTTTATATAATACAGTTAAGTTGTCAGTACTTTCTGATGAAATTTTATTTTTCTTGCTTGATTATATTAACTTACGAATCCAATTACTTATCTATAAATTATTTTTCTATTTTTTCAGATGATGAGAATAAACTCGTATTGAACTATGGCCACATTACCGGTTCTCTTCATCTGCTACATTCTCCCAGCTCTGATACTGGCTGCAGAAAAATGTTCAAGGTAAGCCAATTGATTTTATTTTATTTATTATTACATTTCAAAGGTTATTAGATGCCTATTATAGCGTTCAGTGTCTGGAAGTTTAGTCGCAAACAAAGCCTTGAAACATTTATATAGAAATGAAGAATGTTGACTGTTTCTCAAGAAAATCAATAAAAATGGTTTTTTTGGCTCTGGTTTTTAGTAGGACATCTCATTTATTTTTTGTGTATGTAATTTCTTTGTCGACTGTTAAAATTACAATGACAAGAGAATAAGAATTGCTAAAAATATTGTCATTATTAATCAAGATGCCAAGATAATCACTGCATGCAATTATTCAAAAATATATTTATATTAATTAACTAAGATTGAGTCCTGCAAAACTATTATTATTAGTGAATTCCATTCATAAGGCTTTTTGTATTTACCAGTTTACCGATTAAATATTTTTATATTTATAAAATATTGTTACCATTAATTATATAATATAATAAAGGATCGTGTTGTGTAATATAATGGTATATAAACTATATAAAGGAAAAAAATATTTATTTAAATTTGTTTAAGTAAGGCCCCCCCTCACTTCTGAAAGGAAATTCATGATGCCATCTAGTGGCAAGGAGATGCAGTAAGAAGCTTGGGCAGCCATCTTGGTCCCCAAAAACAGAGTGAGTGAGTACCAGTGAGAAAGCCATCGTGACCTGTGCCAGGAGAGAGGAGTTCAGGACTCTTCAATAAGGTCTCTTCTCATAATGATGAGCGAGTAAATCCTTCGACTCAGGCGAAGGAAGCGGCGGCGGCAGGAGGATGAGAAGAGAGAACCCCACTTCCATAATCACATTCACATCACAACCAACCATCAACCTCAAAAAAACCAACAAAGAAAATGTAATATCCATAAATTAATGTAATAACACTAACCAACTAACACATTGTCACTATTTGTTCAAACCATGAGAATAGAAGTATTTTATTTTAAAGTATATGATAACAAGTTATTTAAATACAGTCCACTCCATCAATACCAGTAAATTATCATTATTACCATTATTAATTTGAACCAGCTAATCAATATAATAATTAATTTGGGTAATATCCCCCAATTTTTACTCCGGGGAATACCTGAATTAAACAAAATTTGATTTATAAAATTATATATGATGATGCAATGAAAAATGAAAGTATGCAATGATTAAATGATTCAGATAAATATGGTTAACTATAAAATATGAATTACATTATAACTTATTACCTAATATATATATATGAATAGCTGCTGAGCTGGGTGATGCATGTCGTGGCGTGTAGTAACGTCCAAGTCGTGGAGTTCCATTTCTAAAGAGCCCTTCTTAGGAACTCTTCTGGTCGAAGTCCATGCTCTTCTGTAGCTCGTCTTCTTACTTTTGTACCTCTCTGTGCTTCTGTGTTCTGTATTGACCAATTTCCCTCTCCTTCCTAAAGGTGTTATTCCGAATTTTATTTCTCATTAGCTATCATTAGTCACGCGCTAGAAGAATACGTTACAAGGGGCTTTAGCCTGTTTAGAGTTTGGTCCAGGTTTTGTTTACAAACTATAATTGACCTACCTACTGATAAAGCTAGCAGATAATACCTGCTTTAATAGAATTGCTCGGAAAGTTCCCTTCCTCAAGTACCCATTAACCAGTTGGGAGAAAGTGTCCCTGTGTTGACGGACACCTGTACCCAGAATAGGTATCGGCACATATGTTGCTAAGTGGCAAAGACTTTTATAATATCAATAATGGTTAATACATCGATACATATCAGAATTTCTTATAACAACAGGTGATAACCAAGTATCTTTTTGGATTAAGTTATCCTGTTACATATTCAGCCTTAGAAGAAAAGAAATGACTGAAAGAAAGAAGAAATGATATGAAATGACGACATATTTAATTTATAATGGTGTCATTTCATGACCGCGAATGTGGTGTGAACAAAGACTTAACAATTTATAGAACCGTATTACGGAATATAACGTAATACGGTTCTGTAAATCAAAATTGACCATGCAAGGGCAAGACATCGCCAGGAAATTCAAACTTGATAAAGGAATGAGGATCAGTCTCTGTGACAGGGAAAGTCTTTGATAGAGAGTGTATTGCATTAGAAAATTTTATTTTTCATATCTGAAAGAGCTTATCAACTGATATCAATATCATCGTGAAAAATGTAGACTTTTAGCAGAATGTTAAAAAAAAACATTTTACAAACAAGTAAAAAATACATCTCAACATTTTCAAAATGCATCAGTTGGGTTTTTATTGATTAAAATAATGATGATTTGTGATTTCGAGATTAAAAAACGAGTATAGTATTACCTTATTACGTTTACTAGGCTATAAAAATTAATCCTGCCAAAAATATTACTACGAACTACACCAGTGACTATTGATACGAAATGCCCATTTTAGAAAGCAAGACGCATTTACAAATTGAACTTCTGTTGGAGATAATGAATAGATAAGAATACAAAAAGTAGTTTCAGGTTCATAGATACGGTAATTATAACAATTAATCATTTTTTAAATATAAAAATATGATTATATAGAATATCATTGTACATGTATAGGATCATCATCAATAGGTGATGTAAAACTATACTTGGTATAAAATATTGCCGTTTATCTTAAATATCATTTATCGATATTTAATTAATAAAAATACTAATTAAAAAAAAATGGAAAGGAATCATGGGACAGTGAAATGTTAAACTTTAATCCATCGAACGTCTATGCTCACTTCATCGCTGTAATTCATCCCAAGGGGAAGTGTTACAGTTTAACCATGGACTGGGAAATTTATGCTAATGCATTCGAGAATAGTTAATATATTGCTAATTATTACAAATGATGATAAGCGAAATAACGTTATGCAAATTATAAAGCAACTTTCTCTGCCATTCCGGTGTATAGGGAACACTGAATAAGTTAACCTCTGAAATTTCTCTCTCCTGCAATCACCGATGTTTGCCAACTCCACGTACGTGAGAAGAGTAAGTAAACAAAATCAGAGATGAATTTCTAAAATTAAAAACGGTGGAATCGGAAAGATAACAGAACTGGGTTTCGTGTTTGCCTTCTTTTAAATTAGGAGAGGTTCTTAAAAAGGTTTCTCCTTAAATTGAAGTTGTAAATTTTCTTAATATTTATAACATCGAGATATTTATATATATTTTTTCCTTTTTGTGTAGACACTCTAGTGTTTCTATAAGTTTATTTATTCATACATTTTAATAATCTCATAATACTATGCAATACAACTAGATAAAAAAAAGTTCCTGACTGTTGCTTTTAAAATTATATCTTAACTTGTGTTATTCCTTATTTATTTATAATGTATTCTTTATGATCATAAAGAATAATTTAAAGTTTGAAAAAAATATTAAAAAACATAAAATGTTTTGAAGGAAATTTTAATTTATGAAAATAAGACTAACTTAGCATTGCATTTATTGTATTTAATGCGCCAACTACACTGGCAAAAAAAAAAAAATGAAAAAAATAAATAAAACTTAGAGTATTGACAATAAAAATTTGAATCCACAATCCTAACGAAATCTCAAAACCATTTTAATGGTTTAGGTTAAAAGGTCGAATTTCAAGAGGTAATAATGAATTACGTACAATAGAATCTTGCATTCAAATATTGTATTTGTAATAAAAAATAGGACTAAAGGGGAAAAACGATCAGAGTTAATTTAATTTTTTCTTTGTTTTACCAATCAAGTTGTAGTTTAATTAAAGCCTTAAAAAACAAAAAAAATTGATAAAATTGTGTTACAAAAAATATGCAATAGTATTGAAGAGGTAGAGGTAATCTATTTTATTGATTAAAACAAATTGTATCAATTCTCTAGTTTTATTAATTTTCTTGTTTTAAGTATTTTCTCGTTAAATTAATTTATATGTTTTAAATATATTTTATTAGAAGTTAGTAAAGAAGAAAAAAAATTGTTATTAATTATAACAAATGCATGATCAAATATTATTGAATTTTGTTGTAGCTAATTATAATAATCATAACAATATCTTCTTAAAAAATTAATTGTGTTTAATTTGAGGTGTGTTATTTCTACAGAAATTAGTATACATTTTTCCTGATTATTATTTTTTATTTTGGATTAATTTAAACTGAAGTTGTAAGTTAATCAAATGGATATTTTTAATTACACTTATAATTTAACTATTCCTACAGTTTACCGTCTGTTTGACATCTCTGATTGAATGCACCCTTGATTGGAAGTATATATAGCAGCCTGGGGGTGGGAATAATTAATAACATCAAGGATCTACTAATAATTAATTACCTATCAACCCTCAATTATAAATTATCTCAATGTAAGGCCCCTCTTTGTCTTGGCCACCGTCGACAATCAACTTATTCGCCTCTTTAGAATTTAAGTGATACAGAAATTTAATTTATAACCTTTAAACAATGTTGGAACGCGGTGGACGGTTCATTATTCAACTTGGAGCTCATTAGTTTAAAATTTAGAAATCAGAAAAAATAAACTAATTGTTAAAAAAAATTGTTTGTTAAAAATAAAAAAATTCTTGAATCTAGTTTGGTTAAAAAATATTTTTGCTGTTTTGATATTAAATTGATTTTGATTAAAATTTGACAGTAATTATAAAAAAAACATAAATTTTTTTAAGCTCTATAATTAAGCTTAAAATATAAATATTTATTTTAGTTCAATTTTTACTTTTTATAATCTTATTTAATTTTTTTAATGTATTTAAATTTAATATATAAATTATGTAGTTTCAATAATATTAATATCAACATGTTTATAAACCCCAATTCATATATTTTTAATCATGTTTTTATATTAATAGAATTCGCTCAAAAGTTTAAAATATTCTATAACTGACAGATAATACAGCTTATAATAACAATAATAGTTTATATTTCTCAGTTTTTTTTTTAAATATTGAATATTTTAACTTCTGAAATCTGATGAAACATTAAACTGAAAATTAAATTTTTATAACAATTATTCATTGAGTGTTCCTTTAAATTAGCAACTTTCTAAGTACAAAATATTAAATCAAAGGTAGGTAAGTTCAAACATTGATTTTTTTGCTTTTACCAGAGGTCCTTCATTTATCGTCCAAGCTAGAAACCACATGAAATTTATAATACTGCATTTATATATAATATGTTTAATCTTTAAAGGTAATTGTTTTCAATATAATATTATTTTTATCATAAAAAAATAATTTATTCTTGCGAAGATCTTTACTATTTATAATTAATATTAAGCAATTTATGAAAAAATAAAACTAATGTATAAGGAAAAGAATTAGACTATGAGCTTTGTGGCACTGAATTTTATTTATTATTACTTTGACTTACCTATTAATGGAATATGTAGTAAGGGAAAGTGTTATGAATGTGCGAAATTTTAAATTCGATTTTTAAACAGATGCATGTTCTGAGGTTGGTTCAAAAAATCTAGTCTCATAAAATGGTGTGTGAATTTGTGAACAGCCTAGCTTATAACTAAAAAGTCTTAGGAAACTGAAATTACATATTTGTGGTGGGAACATACTTGGGATGTGACAGCAAACTTTTGATATAATCGACTGATCGGCTGATCCAGTTTATTGGATCAATTTTTCACTTTTTTATGTTCTCAAAAAACAACTATGGTTTTGATCGGTATGTCAAATTACAATGAAATAGTCTTTTATGTTAGACAGACCTCATCTTCATAGAAATAGTCTGGAAAGGCTGTAATGCATATTTTTTCAAAAATCTTCCTTTAAATTTACTCTAATTTTGTTTTAAAAAAAACATTCCCGTTGTAAGAAAAGTAAAATCATGGGTAAATACAAATCATTAAAGAATTTTTTGAATAATTATAGGAGAAAAAAAGAAAAATAATAATATCAAATTCGGACCGGAAGAGCGAAGACTATCCGACCTTTCATGATTCTATTGCAGCTTGGTTATTCTTGTTAAACTGTTGTATTGTTCAGAGGAACGAAACTTATATCCATTATTTACATCTCGAGAAACACTGAAATTCGAATTTTCATAGCAATAAAAAATAAAGATATTTTGTTCACAATTTTTGCCATCACTGCTTAAGATATATATTTTTTAAATCATAAGATAGCGTTAACATTAACACGAACGAAACCATTTACACAAAATTTGAGAACGTATGTAAGGTAGTAAGTAAAGGTATTGTGATCAATCTACGAATGGATTTTTTATTATTATCCATATGTATTAACAATAACAGTTAAAGACAAATAAGCTATAATACGATATCGTCCATATTTTGTAAAAAAGGTGGGTACAACAATTGGGGTATTTTTTAATTAGATTTTTTTAGGAGTGTAGTCATTAATACTAACTAATAGGTTTTTCGTCCAAATTAAATTTTCTAGGGGAAAGTGAAAAATTCATTTCATTCAATTTTTTGTATTTGCTAATTTTACTTAGCGCGGACGATATATGTACTTTAATTAATACATTCAAGTTTGTGGACAAATGAGGAATAGTCTATCAAAAGTCTATTATCTACCTTAGGAAAGTTATTTTTTTAAAATTATTATAAAAGCATCTCATCTAAATAAGTTAATTTTTTTATTTAAAATGTTGTTTTGTAAAACCTATTTGGCATGTTAAAATTTAAACTTAATTTTAAATTGAATTATTTTATTGTGTAAATTTTAATTTAAAAAAAAAACTCTTCTCAGAAATGGACATATTAACTTTTGTTAGGAAGCTTCTAAAATATATATATTTCTAATTCTATATTGTATAAATGCAACTATCACAGATGAAAAATTACTTTTCGGAAAATTGTAATTTTTTCTATGAACTACAGAAATACAATAAGTATCAATATCTAAAGAATTACAATTTTTTTTAAAATTTAATTTATTATCTCATTAATTTATTATTTATTATTTCATCATATGAAATTAATATCGTTAGATTGTGAATATAAGTTAATTTCACAGAATCCTATGATAGATGTAGTGAAGAAAGAACCCCTCCCGCGCTAACAAACGAAGGCGCACTGGCCGGAAGGATGCGGCTGTCCCTATATCTTGGAGGATTTCCCCTGTCGCCGAGGAGTCTAGAGAAGGATCACACCTTATTTACCTGAATAAATCAGGGCTGGTCTCAGGCTTGGCTCTCTTATTAAAGATATATTTTACCGAGAGGCGTTCATCTATCTTTCTGCTCGCGAATTTTCGATAAACCACTTATCAGAGTGACAGTTGATTCATTCGAACTGAAGAGAATCGATTTTAAATATGATAGTATATCCTAAATCAGGTTCTGACCAATATTTTAAATTTAAAAACGTACCTCAGTCAAATTTTCAGTGTTATTAAAGGCTTTGTTATGGATGTTATGTGATAAAGTTTTATAGCTTTTGAAACAAAATTTTAATTGATCATTAAGTTTAAAAATTAACCTGTGTCAATATCATACTGGTTGATTGAATTTGAATCTATTATTTCTAAAAAAGACCTTTTTCATGGCGATGATTGTATAAAATGGCCATATAAATTAAGAAGGCAACAAATTTATTGAAATAATAAACACTCCAATCATATGAAAGCCAAGCTTTGGACTTAAAGAAGTTAAAATAACAAACCGCCCCTGAAAGGACTGAATCCTTGAAATTTACTCAGTTCTTTGAAAACAAACATACGTATACTTCACTCAACATTATTGAGAATTATTGTTGAAACGCCAAGTAATGTAGGAAACGCTTTAGCCTATGAAATAAAATAATAAAAAAAAGAACTAGACATTTCAACATAATATAAAAAAATAACTCTAAAATATACCTTCAAGACGCAATTCATGTCACACGTTTAGGCTATAAATAGTTTTAAAAATTATATGTATTAATTATTTGTTGAGTTATTTCATTTATGTCGATAAAATTAAGAATAAGGCAATTATAATTAAATTAAGTAAAAGAAGACAATCCTTCCAGGCCGGACCGTCCCCATTAAGAACCCCAGGGTCAACAGCAGAAATATTTGTTTAAAACGGGAAGATATGACTTAAGATAGTTTCTTCCAGGAATATTTAAAAAGTACCTGAAATCGAATAACTGACAAAATAAGAATACATATTAAAGAAACTAATGGAAAATCATAATTAGGTATCATGTCATCAATGACAGATATCAAACAAAGTCTCTTTTAGCTAGAGTTAAAAACGTACTAGTTAATATTGCCCAGTCAGGAATAAAAAAATAACATAATCGTTAAAAACTATATATAATCTGTACCGCTACGTCTCTTAAAGGGTCAGGGTAGTACTTTGTAAGGTAGTCCTGTTACTAGACCAATGGTTGTGCAAGGATTGAGAATCACCCTCGACCACCAGATTTTTAACCAATTTGCTCTTTTTGATGGTCATATATTATTTCAGCTATTCAGACTGTGAATTTCCGTTAGTAACATATTTTTAGTAATTAGTTGGATGTGTTCCTTGTTTATATATATATTTAGGACAAAGGTAGGTCCTGTAGTAAACTGTATTGACCAGTGTTTCCCAAACTATGTTCCCCAAACATATGGCAGGTGTGCCGTAAGCAAATGCTACTTTTTTTAAAATATTAGGCAAAAAAAAAAAAAATAAAAATGACAAATATCAAATGCTTTCCAGCATGTACTTTGCACTGTTTTTCTCTTATTTTTTATATTCAACAGCTCGAAAGATAATTGTGCTGATATTTTTTTAGCTCTAGAAGGGCGCCGTGAATTTTTTTGGCACAATTAAGTGTAGCGGAAAACGTTTAAAAACCGTTAAATTTATTTGTTAATAAAATTGATATTTTTGAAATAAAGTGTATTATTAAAGAAGCATACTCTCTTTACTATGAGTATGTGAAAAAAGTGTAATATCCCAAAAGACTAAGTGGACTTCTTCAGCTAACTGCATCTCACAACTGTGAATTAAATTATTAGTTGAGTGATTATGGGTAATTTTCAAATGGCCTATTTCAGTCATAAATTCAAATTGTTTCCCTCTTTATAACAATGTATAAAATTGTCCTCTTTTATTTGTAAAAATTATAAGGCTTAGTTTGGTTTAATAATAGGCCATAAAGATTGAAAATGAGAACAAAATTGCAAAATTATGAAGCGTTGTCAATTTATTTTCAATATAGCTGGTATATTTACATTAATTAGGTGACATGATATAAATATGTTGTGTTCGAGAGTAGGGGCAGGGGAGTTGGGGGAGGGGGTAAAAGGAAGAACAGAGGAGAACTGGAGGGATCTCGTTATGAATAAAATTAACATTTATCAGACTAATGAGCCCTTTAGCCGCTGCCCTAGGGCCGGAGGATATTTCATAGTTAAAGGGTCCATTACCGGAGGGTACTCCTCCTTGTTCAGTCCATTCTCTGTCTCTTTAGGGAGGCGGGGAGGAAGGTCTTGTACGGTCTAGGTCGGGTAGGGGATAGATAGTCCCTTAAAGGATTTGGATCAGCATAAATCAAATGTAAGGGCCTATTAAATCTTAGTTCATGAGTTTTGTGTCATCCGATTACGTTTTGTATGATACTCAGGATATTATATAAACTATTATGTAAATTTGAAGAGTTTATTCTATTTGAAAGCGCCTGTTTCAGAAACTACAGGTTCGCTTAAAAAACTATTTTTGTCCTGGTATTTTGGAAAAAATGAGGCTGTATAATATCGTACAACTAACGGACGGAGCAGTAAGTGTAAAATAAAAAGTTTGCATAGATATGTGGCATTGTTCGATTCCATGATAATGTCTACGTAGATATAATTTTTAATGGCTCTTAGCCTTTATGCTTTAGTTGTTTAATAAGGCTGGGTATGGAAAAAAATTACTGTAAAGTAATGACGGTTCATAAAATCCCACTCCTTGTTACGGAGAGCTAGAGGAGCTGCTGCAGAACATCCTGTTATAAATTCTATATTTATCTATTCTATTATGGATGTTACTACGATTTTCTTTATTTTTTCTTTATGCCTTTTTCTGAAATTAACTTTTTTACTCATTAGAAGCCAATTATTTATTTTATTAAGTTTATAATTATTATTGTTTTTGTTACTAATTTTTGTTTTTCTCCTTTCTTAAAACTTATTATTTTTATCTACATTTTTTTATACGCCATTGTAATTAATGACGACTATTCACAATCGTTCGATATTTATAGCGTTGTAAATAGTTATAGGTGTCTTTTACACGAACCTATACCCCCTCCCCCATAATCAATTGTTAAAAAAACATTCTTGCTGTTATATCAGTCATGTAAAGCCCATCAGGCCGATTTGGTATTAAATAAAAGAATCAAGTAAAAAAAAAAAATTATATGCAAAACAATGAAATGAAAAAAGCCTTTTATTTATGCAACCATTGAAGTTATACAAAATACAACACAAATATTCACATTTAGTGAAGATAGACAATTGACTGAACATTAACTTCTATTTCACTTTTCTTTCCATCTTTCGGCATAGGCCTTCCCTTTCGGGAGTAATAGTCAGCACTTCCCGGGGTGACCAGCCCTATTGGAAGGCGAGTTCTTTCCATTTCTCCTTTCAGACAATCCTATTCCTAGCAGCTCTCCACCAGCGGGGTCCAGATATCCTCTTGAACACATCGCTCCATCTTTTCTTTTGACGTGCTCTTCATTGTTGAATGTCGTATGGAATCCATTCTGTGGCATCTTCCATCCACATAAATATTTTTTTTAATTACACTAGATGTAGTTTATAACGTATTTTGATAACTATAGTAACGGATCGATTATACCGACAATTATTTCTGAACACAAACCTCATCATGACGTATCGGTCATAACAACTCATTTTGAAGGCACATGTTACTAGAAGGATCAGGTATAATGACATCGTTTCAGGGACTTATAAGAAGGTCTTGAAAACAATAACTCTGCTTTTTATTATATTTTAAGTCCTCGTTTTGAAAGTAAAGGCGATTAATTTTCATTCAGTGAAATCTTCAATGTTTATTTTTATTATTTCTTTTATGTAAACATGTTTAAAAAATCAAAACTTTCATTGTTGATAAAGTTCATATGTACTATCCCATAGAAAATGGTAAAGTAAATATCAGCTTATGTAAATAATATAACGTAATTTAGTCTATTTCAATTTAAGATATTAGAGTCTTGATTCGAGAGCCTGTAACAAAATAGAATAAATTATATATTAAGAAACGCCTACTACCTCCGAAGAAATGGGTGTGCTGTTGCAGAAAGTTTCAAGATCTTAAGATACCAAATAATCCCTTCCTCTACAAACTGCTTGCAATTATGAATTTCTCGAAACCGATTTCCTGTAGAACTTGGCATTATTTAGAAGATGAAATTTCTCGATATTCAGTGTACTTAAAAACTATACATTCAATACACATATGTTGTTAAAAAGATGACATTCTTTAGAAGAAAAACACAAACCATTTAAGGCGAACTAGTATTTATTAGTCTTAGTATTATTAGATTAAATTGGTATTAGCAATAATTTTTTTTTTTTTTTTAATTAAGAGGTTTTTTTGTTCTGGTAAGTAGTAGAAAAATAAATAATAAAATTACATTACGTAATGGTTAGCGTCAACATTATAATCGAAACTTAAAACAAAGTGATTGTGTAAGCCAATAGGGCTAAATTAACGTAAGGGTTAAACAGTAGGCGTTTGGGTTTTCAATTTAGACGGAATGTCGAACTCGTGGCGGTTAAGTGCATGCTTTATTTAAATCGATTAGTGTTATTTAAGGCGCTTTTTATTAATTTGGAATATATGAGTTATCTTCATTATAGTATTATTATTGATATATTGGTTCGATGGATATGGAATGAGACGTTCCTCGGAAAGTTTGAATTTATTAAAAGTGCATAGGGAAAACTTGTAAAAATATCTTCTACTGTTTAAAACAGTCATAGCTTAATTAAACAAAAGACTCACCTGGAACCAACATACTAGACTCAAAAGACAAGAACTCAACAGACGATTCAGCCAACTATACCGACTGCTAAGCCGGACCTCTCATCTCTCACTAGAAAACAAACTACTAATTTATAAGACAATACTCCGACCTATCTGGACCTACGGACTTGAACTTTGGGGAGCAGCTAAACCG
>NW_027104937.1:191608-219381 GCF_000696795.3 Halyomorpha halys | reverse complement strand
AATAAATAAATCTAATTAATTAAAAAAAAAAGCTTAATTAAAAATTTTATTTTTGGAAAAAATTAAGTAAAGTAACCACGATATCAAATTAAAAAATTTTCCAACGTCATTTTGGTGAATAAATACATTTTATTTTAATTATTAAGTGTTCCAGGAAGAGAGAAGGCGTAATAAATAAAAATAAGCTATTAAATTACATTAATATTTATTTTACTAAAGAGATATTTTAAATATAATGAAAATAGTTTGTGAAAATTTGTTTTTTCAACATTCTTTAATGTTATTCTGTTGTTTTCTTCACGACGTAATCCATTAAATATTATATATTTTCAAAGCAATGGAGGTTTATGTTGTACTATTCATACAAAATCTCACGAAATCATAACTATTTTCTAAAATTAAAAATAAAATAATACATATTTTATCCACCTAATAATATTATTGAATTATAAAAAGGTAAAGGAACATCGCAAAATACTGCCATACGTTAAATATATCCTTCCTAATATAATGTAAAAAATGTAATTGACAACTTCAAGGAAAACTGATCTTTATTTATAATTCTCTCAATTAAAAAAAAAAATTGTTTTTTCTACTGACTTATTTAATTATAAATTAAATTTTTATTTTTTTCCGCAGATTTAAAGAGGAAAAATAAAAAAAGTTCTATTTAAAATGTTGTTGCGAGGTAAAAGGTCAGAACTCTACTTGATATAAACATTTTTTAAGGGCTTGTGGATTGATTAAAAAACCCAAGCTTTTTTCATTTCCAATAGTGTTTGACAAAGCTAAAAAAAAGTATAGTTTTTCTTTTATTTTGTAAATATACTTCATGGAAAAGATTAAACTTTTATTTATTTTTTTTAAATTGGATCTGGTCTTTTGACATTCAGCGATTTATTTATTAATACCTGTAGGCACTACTAGGAACTGAACTTCATGTAGCTTTATTCAGAGATTGCTAGTTATTAGCCATAAGATAAACTAAGCCATAATTGAAGGTCTATTATTATTATGAACATTCTATATCAGGGTAATATCAATATAAATTTTAGCATATTCAACGATACGGGCAAAACCCTGTTTATCGATTCTTTCACTGCAATTTGAATCTAATCAGCTAAAAAAAAGTTCAAAAAAGGGTATTCTGCACAACTTATAGATTTTTTTGGCCAACAACATATGGTTAGGCGTGTAGGTTTTGAACTAATATTTTTTTTTTACATAAAATAATTATCTTTTTCATTTATTTGTAAATCCTATACTCAAAATATCTTATTAAGAAATATAACTTTTATTTTGGTAATAATATATCTATTAATTAGCTTTTATGTGAGTTTTAAACACAACCGGACATAATTAATAGAATGTTTTAATTGAAACAAAACAACAAGCCAGGACTCCAACTAGTTCATTAGTTTCTGCAATTCTGTACTTGCACAATGCTGCAATGTCGCCTTAGGAGGCCCATGTATTCATTGCACAATGTGAGTGCACCTTCAGGAGGCATTTACTCACATCTTCAGCTGACTTCTTTTCTAGTTTGAAGCCATTTGGAGACAAGACATTTTATTTTTTCCTCTAAATACACACTTTTTCTTTTTCAATTGTTCTTTGAAAATTATGTATGATAAATTCTCGTAACTTTGATTTTCTACAAATATTTTAATTTTACTAAAATATTTGTAGATACGATGTATTATTATCTTAACTAATAATACATCGTATCTACAAATATTTTAATTTTGTTTCTATTCTTAGGATTACAATGCACTTTTATAACACTAGGTTCTTCAGGTTATGATATTTTGATCTTTATGGTAACTTTGATGTTTTTTTTTTCTGTTTAGCGAATAAATATAATTCAGCTTTTTTATTCTATTTTTTTAAAACTTATTTATCCATTCAAGTGTTTCCTGTAACCGATTTTTTTATTATATATTTCCCATTGAATCTATGTGTTAGTCTTATTCTCGTAAAATGTATCTATTTGTTTGTTTTTGGTAAACTGATCTACTGCTGTGACTATGAATGATGGTCTGATCTCACATTGCTGTCTAATATGGAATTTGTTTAGCGGGTCACTGAAGAGGATCTAGGGGGTGAATTCCGGAGAGCGAATTTGTTGATCGGGTGAATTAAAAAATTGTGAAATGGTGAAATTGGAGGAGCAGAAATGAGAAAGAAAAATAGATGAATTGAAACATTTGTATTTGTTGTACAGACCGAAATTGATTGTAAAAGGAAACTGTAGGGGAAAAAAATTGTTTATTATATCTCTTTATATCTGATGTGACACAAGATCACAACCACACTTTTAAAGGGACAAGATAGGTATACATCGATTTTTCGGTATAAAAGTAAGATTCGATGAGGCCAATTATTCGTCATATACTTATATCTAACAATGATGGGGGAAATGAATAAAAAAGAACTTTTTTTAGATTTCATTCTTCCTATTATTACTCACAGTTTGCTACTTTAATAATCTTTGAAGGTTGATTTAAAACAAATTAAAGAAGGCAACCATCGTAGAAGAGGTGGTTAATATTATTGCCTGCAATTCCAGAAGGCAGATGCTCTCGAAGCAAACCCCTTTATTAGCTCTTTTATTTTCTTATTTATTGTGTGTATTTTATGTATTTATGTACAATAATTAAGTTTATGCTCGATTTTTAATGGTTTATTGTGATTATAGCCACTAACATTTTAAAAAGTAATGAATGAAATTAATGAAGAAGCAATAAAATAGTGGGGGAATTACATCTTGGAATACGGAACGAAATATCTTTCTTTTACCCACTTATGTATATGTGTAAACATTTTGAGGTCTGATCCCCCCTCGGTGAAATCCTGCCTATGTTTTTGTACTGCACCGGTTGGATAAAATTAGTAAAATTATTTTCCTTTTTGATTCCTTTATTTAGAACTTATTAATTACATTATAACGTTTCGGTACTTGAGGTGCACTAACAGTGTTGTATTCTTTATCAGTTATAATATTGATATAACAAAAATTCTCTCCGTACTTAGTCCAATGTTTAATATCTGATGGTCAACGAATATTTCTAGATATTTATTTAAAGTTAATTATTAAAAACGTAAGATTGATGCACAGTCCATCATTTCCCTCCACTGGGAATGTAATTTTTAAAATATTACGTTATTCTGTTGATTATTTGATGAACTGCTACATTTATTTTATTTTAAGGTCCTAGCATCTTTAGGACTCCACTAAGCCTTGGAATTCCTCTCGTATCCAATCCTTACAATCCAAAATCCTTCGTAAAATCCTCAATGCTCCTTACTTTGTCATATTTAAAATCATACATAAAGACCTTAATGTTCCATATGTAACCGAACCAGATATCATTCCTTCCATTATAAACTCCCTAACCATCCAAACCTACTAGTTCCTAACCTTGCTTTCTCTTCCGTTCCAGACAATCCTCCGAGGTGCCTGAAAAGAAGATGGCCACGGGACCTGCTAATGTAAAACGTGACTGGTAGTTTCTCTTCCTGCCTGTATCACTCCATTATAACTGAGAGCAAATTAACTGAATATATCATAATGTAAAGTTGTAAATTTCAATAAAGATTAAAAAAAAAGGTCTTAATAAAAATGAATTTTATTCTTTAATTTTTGAACGGAGTAATCTTTTTATTTTTTTTTATTTTAACCATATTATTGTTTTCTAAACATCTATATCACCTCTCAATTGATCCAACAGTAGGGAATATATGCTTTTACCCTCCGAGTAAAGTACAAGCAGGCACACGGGCTGAACAAACAAGCTGTAGGAGCGCTCGACCAAATATTGCGGTAGCTGAGGAATGCGCTCTGAAAAATCGAAAAGGTTTTAAGGGATGTTTATACGGTCTTCCCGCGTTTCCCCTCCACCATATCTATTACGAAGGGTAACTTCCAATTTTCTATCCCCTCCACTCTCAACGTTTGCTTTCGTCTCTCTGGAATATCATTCTAGATGGTTTGTAGTCAGGATGTCAACCCCATCCTTGGCTGGAAGGCATTGGTAATACCAATACTTTATGGAATGTTCAAATCTCATAATATTTAATGATTATGATTACAAATAAACAAATCGGTGAGGATATAAGGTGTATTTACCTAATTGGCATAAATGAATTTAACCCTCCTGTTTTTCACTGTATATCTCTGGATGTACAAATCATCCGATTCGTCATGTTCCACAAATAAATAGACAAAGCTAATGGTCAGATATTCATCATTCATAGCGTGACATGACTAAAGTTGACCAGCCTTATCTAGCCATTACTAAGTGGACTAGCGATAGTTACTGTGTCAGGAGTCCTTGCGATAGCATAATGGTTGCGATAGCTACGTGAGCTTCGCTCCCTCTTCCATATTCACCACGATCAGCAATTCCTCTGATTTACGTGGCAAAAATTAAAATTGATAAGTTATAACTGGTGCCATAACTGGAAAGGATTTCTTATGAGGCACCGTATTTCACCGTACCGTAACTGAATTATATTTAATAACTGCAAGGGTGAAATGATGGATTGCTCTTATTGGGGTGGGATTTTACAGTCCCTCAAACATTTGCATGATAAATTATGATGCAGGCAATGGTAGCTTCAGCTGATTTTAGCATTTTAGCATGATCACAGGAATATATATGTATATATATTCCTGTGATCGATTTTATGATATTAAAATAGTAATTTGAGCCAAAAAAGTTAGTTTTATGACCTCACATAAAACCAATGAGTTATACAGATTTTGAAATATTGTAAATACTCGTAATATTGTGAAGAATATTTTATAGAAATTTATCAAATTTGTATTTGTTTTTGAATACACAAATTGGACAAATCCATTATAAGCTATAATTTTAGTAATAAAGTGTAATGTGCTGATTGAATTGTAAGTTAATTATATGAATACTTTAGCAATCATATGAATGACCTAAGTGCCTAAATGTTTGGGAAAAATAAACGAAGTTGTTGAGGTGAGTTGAAATTAAATAATATGAATAATTTAGAAATAATATGAATGGCATAAGAGATGAAACGTTAGGAAAAAATAAATAAAGTTGAGTTATATAGATAAAACAATTATACTGTTATATTAAATATTAACAGTGTAATAATTATCATTAAATTATAATTATTACTATCAGCGGCATTTTGTAAATTATCAATTTTCTGTGGAAAAGATCTCAGTTCCCGTGATTTGTTCGCATTGTAATACTAATTTATTTATGTATTATTAATTTATGTAATACTCTATTATAAATACAGTGCAGCATAAATACTTTTCCTTATGAGGTACATGGTACTATGTAAACTTGTGACAAATTCAAATTTTATCAAATTTTATTCAAATATTGATCTTTTTTGTATTCAGAGGTCCATGTGTACAGGAGACATTTTATTAACAAAAAAAATGAAGTACAAAAGGAAATAAAATATGAGTACTGCTTCAAAAAAAAAACAAAAAAAAAACTGTAGTTTTAAATGAATTTATTCAGTAAATTTTTCCTAGAAATGATAGCTACAGACTTATTTTTTAATTTTATAATCGTATGGATGAACAATTTTTTTCTTCAGTTAATTAATGAAGTATTATGAAATTTTAGGCGAAAAACTTTGACTAATATAAATCAATTTCAAGCAAAATATCATCGCCATAGATCTCAACAGGTAGATATTACTTTTGACAGTTCATTGCGTGAGGTCTTCACAGGTTCGTGCCTACCCCAAACTGAGGCGCGGATCCCAAGTAGATCTGGCTGTCATATCCCTTTCAGTGTTCATGGAGGGTTCCTCTCGGTATTAGGGGAGATCGGTCTGTGGGTTTGATATCCGTTTAATCTGCTCAGGAATGCGCCTTATCACTTGAATCTATGGAATCTGTTGAGGATCCAATACCGAATATCTATTGTACAAATTACTCATTGCATTTCAGTTAAATATTAAAATAAAGAAATAAAAACAAGATATTTTATGGTAAATGAGACAAGACGATTATTTAATTTAAAAAAAATTAAATCTAGACCAATATTATAACTAAATATTATATGCATCATCTATGTTTAAACATTAAAATGTCAATAGTTATACTTGAGTATACAAAACATATTTTAAAATGCGTTTTTCTTAAATCTAATATTAAATAACACATCAAAATTTAGGATAATGACAAATTTCTCAACATTATTTTCTACGTTTCTGTATGTTAATAAGACCTGTATCCAGGTTAGGGAGCAGATATTCTGACAACTCAAGACATAAGTCGTCCTCTGAAAAATAAAATATGTAATTATAAAAATAAATGGAATGGAAGTCCGCCAAGAAAACTGAACAAACTTTAAAATAAACCATATACCATTTCAAATAGATCCAATTGCAGGGAGAAGGTTATAGTTAGATTGAGAATAGGTCATACAATTATAACTCAATAATATTTTATTAATTCATTCTCAATAATTACATAATTAATTCGTAAAACTTTCAATACATCTTTTAGGAATGTCATTTCTGTATTACTGACTTTAGTAGATCAGGAATAGGACAAGTTGTGTAACCAGCCCTAAATGATGAAGAAAAAAACATAAAATTTATTTTAATCTTTTTTAAGAAAAAATAACATATTAAAGAAGATTTAAACCGGAAATCTAAACGCATTTAAATACGCATTGTAATAATTTTAAAATAATTAACTATCACAAATTCAAAGAATTCTTAATGTTAGGAATGAAATAAAAATAATTGAAATATTTTGCCCGAATATCTAGAAAAATGAAATAATGAAACATGGACATTGATAATGGTTTTACACCCTGAAGCCCTGAGAAACTACAACAGGACTTTTTATTTTTATTTTTTATTGTAATTACAGTTCTCTATTTTTTTTCTCTGTCGCATAAGTTTCTTTTTTATTTTTAATTTAATCTTCATAACAGTTACATTAATTATGTCTTGAATCTGATGAAGGTATTCATCAGGGATACAATACCAATATTATTGTTTAAAAAATTACCTATTGAACTTCTTTTACACTTAAAAATAAAGAAATAAAAACAAGATCTCTTAGAATAAAAGAGACAAAACTATTTTTTTTTTTTTAAAGAAGCATTAAGAAACTCAAAATTTTTAAAATATAGATTTTAATGATAGGATTTAAGCTGAAGATTCCATAAAAAGATTTTATATTAGTGGTTTAGTTATGAATTGCTATAAATATTTATAGCAAAATATTAATAAGTAAAAAAAAATATATTGAGTTCCCTCTTATCAGCATTTTGGTATTCTTCTTAAACATAAGAAGTCTACGCTTTGTGTTAATCATTAAGGGTATATTTTAAGAGCATATTATATATGAATTATGTTTTTACACGATTTTCGTGAATTCATCGCAAACTCCACTTTTTTGTCAGGCTCAACGACTGTATTGATAAAAAATAAATATCAATTTATCGAGATATGAATATTTTATCTACTGTTATCAAACACAAAATTTAACTATGTTTTTGTATAAAAAAAGTTTAGTTTAGTTTATAGACGTGCCAACAAGTGTTGCCTTAATCTATCAGTGCAGAGCTTTAAGAGCTTCGATCCAACCAATCGTTCTCTTGTGAAATTTGGCCAGCCATTTCCTCCGGGACTCCCACCATCCTGGTACCCAAATCAAGACTTGGTGCGGCCGACATTCTTAGGCGGCGTCATCTGCTTTCCTTAATGTTGGACTGTTTATTTATGACGAAGAGTTCCTGTCCTCGTTCTTCGTTGACGACCAAGTCGATTGCAAAGTGGAAGTCTACCTCAAAATGATGTTAATAAAGATTAAGACTAGCTACGAAACGGAGGGCTTAAGAATTAACAGCGAGAAGACGGAGTTCATGGCCATTAGCGATGGTGATAATGATGAGCTTCTGTTGACAGGAATGCCTGTAAAAATGTGAACGAATTTAAGAATCTAGGTTCCTATTTGGATGCTGAAATGAAATAAAAAAAAAAAAGAAAATCAGTCTTTTATAATCCACAGATAACTAAGTAAAACAGAAAGTATACGTTATACTAACAATTTAAGGCCTCCCTTTAAAAAGCTCCTAACTAAGAAATTCAACAAAACGATGTTCAGCAAAAAAATGTTTCTATCCTAATCTGATTGGTGTTAGAATCAAGATAGCGATGAATCATTCCTCAATTCTCAGCGAAGGCAATTCAAAAACTGAAAAAAAAATTATTTGGTTATAAGTTAGTTATCAAACTTTTCTTTGTTATCCCTGCAAAGTCCGAAGAAATGTTGGAACCATTTCTTCAATTTAAAAGGCAAAGAAGAGTGAATTTAAGTTTTTTCATCATCGTTATTTCAACTGAGGGAACAATAATGTTATTTTATCAGATCATAAAATGATTAGTTAGAAGCATTGATACACGAGGAAGTAGTTATAAATCTGAAAATTTAATAAAATTAATGAATAATATATGTAAATGATGGTTCATAATAAATGGCTTTGAAGCCAACAGTGCTCTTCAACAATCCTACGTTCAATTTCTTGAGTATCTAAAGAGTAAAGTAAAATTAAATTAAAAGAGGTTTTTACAAATCTAAATTATTTCTCAAAAATAAATAATTTGGAAAGTATAGGAACATCGTGTAAAAAGGAAAACGAACCAAAAACCAGTGATCTGCGACGTATGAAATCACCATCAATACATGGTTTTGAAAATTTAGCATCTGTATGCTCTTTGATGTAGCATGCGGTTAGTACAAAGTTCAAAAGATAAGCGAATTATAAACATTGTATAATGTTTAAATGAATATTTGAGAACTCAAAGGTTACTTGCCTTGTATACAGGAAAATTTGAAAACAGGCCAAATTTTAATAATGATATTTGAAATTTATAAAGTAACTCGTTATTATTTCGTTTTGGCTAATATATTTATGACGCTTGTATGGAGTTATATCATTGCCGGACATTCTATTAATAGAACTTTTAAATTGTTTATTAGGAATTCATTATTTTTATTGGTATACTATAATAAAAATTAACTATTTATTAGCGATTGGGAGAAATGACCTAATTTCTAATCCACCACAGGGACCACCATGGGGTGTACCATTGACTTAAAAAAATCATTACTAATTATAAATACTATTGGGCGACTGGAGTTCCCAAGAAAAAGGATTAAAAGTTATGAAGAAAAGCTTATTTTATTTTTGAATAACTCAAAACATACTTTATAAAAATCCTATAATTAATAAAATATTAATGAAGATAATTAAAATTTCAAAAACCGAAAAAGAAACCGTTCAAAACAAAGTCGTATTAGCCAAGATACAGCATACAACCATTTAATGTTTTAAAAGTATTTTATACTAGTACAAGTTCTCGTGGAGACAATAAATAATAAAATTAAATAAATAGCAAAAATAAATTTTTGTGTATTCAGCTAGTGTATTAACGAATTTTAAACATTACCATTCATTTTATCTGATGACAAAAGAACCATCGGCTCTTTTCTACAGCAGCATTGCCCAAACGATACTGTTATTATCACGTGTTAATCCACAGGACACTTAACCCTAAAACACTCTTTTTAAACTTTTCATGAAATAAATAGAAACAAAGTATTACAAGAAATATGATATGTCTATATACATATGCCAAATCTATTCAACCCAAACCTCAGATTTTCAAGTACCATTCCTGACTGCCGGGACTAAAATGCCATTGTGTCAGTACATAAAGATTTTCACTGAATGGAAGGGATTATCCCTATTAAAAGGGTTTGTATCACAATAAAGTACCTTCATTTTTATTTCGCTCGGTTACTGCATACTAGACCTTTGATAAAATACAGGTGATATATTTCATCATAATTCAGAAGGTTCAAACTCCTTAGCCCAAAATATTGAGCTGCTCTGGGAAAAGCTTCCATGGCTTCTAATCTGGTTAGGATTTTATATAAATCCATCACCATCGCGTTCGGCGAGGGGACTTCTGGCAACTTTATATTGAGCTATACGTCACAGGCTGTTCCTTTCCACCCAACTTAACTTAAGGGTTAACTTGCCACTTTTTCCGTTACTTTACCTGCACCAGGAAATATTAGAATTTATTAGAAAATTTTATATCATATATCAACTCTTTCTGTGTGTTAAGCAGATTATTCGTCATTTAGTTGAAAAAATGCTGTATGAAAACTCAGAAGTTGAATATTTAACTTGGGATGATAACTCTAATTGGTTCAGAAGATTGCTAATTAACAGTATGTAACTAGGAAAGGAAAATTGTCTTGGTAATGGTCATGAAGAGGAACTAAAATTGTGAAAAATCATTTATTATGATCAATTTTAATAAATTATTTTGTACCATTAGCCTTCTTTAAGTTGTTTAAAATAATAATGAAAACCTTTTTTATTACTAAAACAAGTATTTATCGTAATTATCTCTGAAGGGACCGACCATAAGGTAATAATTACAGGATAATGTAATATAATATTACTAGAATATAAACTATATATTCTCTAGCTTTTTATTTTATTTTAAGGCATAAAAATTTAGGAAAATGGCCAATTTCTCATTATGAGTATCAATGCTTTTTTTAAGTTTGCATGTTTCTCAATTATATTTTTCAGCGATTTCAGATCTGCGTTTAGTTTTGCCTCATCATTTATGAACTTTTTTCTGAATTAAGTGAACTCAGCCTTTACTTAAAACTTATATTACGTGAAAGAAACTTTTATTTGGAGAAAGGAAGGTTTTATTTATGTAAGAGGGATCAGTCGTCCCTTGAGCTTCTGGAGATGGAATAATGTATGTAATATCTGCAATTCCTTATAAAACGTCTATACTGTTAAGCCAATTTAAGAATTGAGTAGGTTATATTTAAAAAAATAAGAAATACGGTTGTGTGTCAAGAGTTCCCCAGAAAAAGAGGAATAATTGTAGTGAAAAGAGAATTTTATTTCCTTGTATTATATATAGTTTCTAACATTGATGTTTTAAGAATTGTTATGTAGATCATTTTATTTTCATAAATTTCTAAAAATGTTTAATAGCTATATTGACCTCAAATTATGTACACATTCTTCAAGTAATTACTACTAATTTTAATCGATCTTCAATAGAAGCATGTTATAATAATGCAATAATTTGATCGTTTTTTCAATGATAATTTTTTTTAATCATAATAATTATCATCATTGTTAATATAACAAGTATGATTAAATTGTCTTGATGAGCTTAAAAAATAATTGTCTTTTATATATATATATATTTGTAAAAGTTGGGTAGGCAGGTTAAGAAATCGATTTTCAGACAATAAAACGAACAGTAGCACGACCGAGGTAATGAAAACCAGGCGAAATCTTAAACTACATTCACTTATACTTATCTTTAAATACAAATTATATAAATAATATACTTTAGCACAGATCATCTTATGTTATACATTTCTCCACAATTCCTAGTTAGTTAACAAATCAGTAACTGTGTTGTCTCCAGCCTACATAAAGCGACTCAACAATACTTTTTTGTCCGACAAACTAAATAATACAATGTTATTTCTTCAATTTCCTAATCACGTGATCGTTTATATGTCGGTTAATTAGTTTTTAAGGATTAAAAATATTTTATTTTTATAATAAGGAGGTATTATAAGTCCAGGAAGCGGCTCATTCGGCTCATTCCGGTAAAATTTCATCTCAAGAAATTCCTCATTCTTGTGATGATAATTTATGGAATTGGAATAGTCCACTCCCCGTATGTGATTGTGAGTGTAAAAAAGGCTGAAATTTTCTGAGTGGATGTTAAGCTCTGTCTTTTTACGGAAAACAACACACAACAAAAAACAAACAAACAATAATTTATTTAATTTGAATTTTAGATAGTTTCTCCTAGACCTTCGAATTCCTCTCGTATCCAATCCTTACAATCCGAAATCCACAATGCTCCTTACTTTGTTAAGAATAAAATCATCCATATAGACCCTTAATGTTCAATATGTGACCGAAGCCCGAACCAGATTTCAATTCTTCAATAAAAAACTCCCTAACCACCCAAAACCACTAGTTTCAAACCTTGCTGGCAATCCTCCGAGGCGCCTAAAAAATGATGGTCCCAAGACCTTCTATAGTAGAAGCATTATTAGAGTGCTACCAATCGTTGGTTTCTCTAAAAGCCTGTATCATACCATTATAATCTAGCATCAAATTAACTAGATGTTTTTTTATGTAAATAAAGTTAATGTAAGTAAATATAAATAAAAAAATTTTAGAAAAGAAAAAGTTAGTTTCTCATTACTTAATATAATAAAAATGGCTCTTCCAGTTTTAGATTGGCTTCTTTAGCAATTATAAAAAAAAATCAAAGATTATACTCAAGCCTATTCTAAGAAACAACTTTCAATTTGATCTATAATAATTTTTGATTGATGAACTTAATAATATTTAGTGAAAATAAGCCCACTTACCAAAACCAAAATGTACATATTTCATTTTTGTATCCTCCTAGCTAATAAGGACAAGACGGATAGATAGGACTGTTCATACAGGTGAAGTATATCGATTGTGCCTCCTAGGAGTCGGCTTCCGCTTGATCATTTGTCAAGGCGGGCAGGGTGGTCTCTTTATATAATGGAAGAGTCAGCTGTTCAATAAATCAAGGAGCTTCCTCGAGTGGCTGTCCCAGTTCGGGGAGATTCTTTTTGCCAAGTCCCTTGTACCAGCTGTCATTTGTCTCTCCCTTTCTGACCATGAAAGTGTAATGAGTTACTGGTTAACGGTTTCGTCGGTTTAGTTAACACTTGCGGCTCTTTGGATTCTAGTCATTTATTTTCATCATGGATTTCATTCACAATATTTAAAAAAGAAACTTAGTTTCATATTAAAATATTTTATATTATACTACGGATATCGGTTAACTTTAGGATCTGAAGTAATGCTGGAGTGCGGGAGCCTTCAATAATGGTGACTTTTTCCATAGTAAGATTTGGGCATACGTAATGATCAGGACCATTAGCCTGAAATGAAAAACGCACGGCAGGTATCTTAAAGCCGCTGGGATAATAAGTAACGACTTTGTAAAAACGATATAGTCTAAGGAACGAAGTTAGTGAATAGGCAAATAAACGGGAAAAATCGGGTAGTTTTAACTTTTTTAATGTGCTCTTAAGGTTTGTATTGGTATCTAAAATCTGAATTTTTAAACTCAGCAGATGATCAGCAGTTCATTTAATTTCTAAAAAAAAAAAAAAAGAACCATCATGCATAATTTTTTTTTAAGTTGGGCAAATTTGCTAAAAAATTATGCTTACGTTTAATAGTACCCGAAATACAGTTTATGTATACCATATTTTTTCAAGAGTTTGGCATTTTGCTGCATTTGTCAAAATGGGTCCTCTGAAGAAATTATAGGATATAGACATATATGCCTTAAAAGTACCCTAAACGAAGTTTGTTCAACAAACTTTAATGTAGTTTTATGATTGTCTCTTAGTAGAAATATGCATATTATTTCCCAAAAGCATGATTTCTCGTCAAAAAAAGAAGGAATAGAAGGATGGTACTTATTTTATAAAAGAGCTCAAAATGGCTGTTATATTCAATTTTTTTTAATTTTATTAAATTCCAAGTTCATCTTCATTTAAACGTTTAAGAATAACTTAGATACATCGTTTATCCTGATGTTCTACAATTAAACCTCGATTTGCAATATAAAACAACGAAATTTTATTTTATAGATCTATCATATTTTGAAGAACTATTAACCCAAAACATAAGCCCAAGGTATAGTGTTCCTCTATAACACTTTTTAATACAGATAGAGTCTTTATTGAGCACTGAAAGGCTCTATCTAGTAAGACTAGTAAACAAAAGTATTGATACTGCATATAAAATACAAAAAAGAAACTGCCAAATACATAGAACTAATATAGCTTCCTCATTCACTATACAGGAAGTAATATAGTTTCGCTCTTTGTAAAAGTGTTCTTCACAATGCGCCTGAGGCTACTACTCTGAGTTTCTTCACTGTTATGTGTGCTATGTTAGCTAGCATAGGTGCTCCTTGGAGGATGGCCGGTCCAAATATATTTTTATAAATTATTAATTTGAGATGTAGAGGAAGGTTACTTTCTTGATGAATTAGTAATAGTACCTAAATTGAAAAAAAATAATAAAATAAAGAAAAACTTAAAAATTTGAGAATGACCTTGGCTGGTTTTGGAATCAACGACTCAAAACTAGTTAAGTCAAATACTAACACGAGTAGGAACTATTTTAGTATGGACAAATACATCGAGTATAGAAGCTAGGACCACCATTGTTTGTGCTTGGGTCAGCTAGAATGGAGGAAGTTGTACCTGCCTGCCCATATCCATATGCAAATGGAATCGAAACATCTCTGTTTTCTCTTCATTTACACTCTGAATAGGCACACAAAAGCATATATTTTTCTTATCCCTTCATGGTAACGTTGTATGCGGACTATGATTTTTTTACATATGTACTCCATTTTTCCATTCCGTACCATTTTCTTGGTATTTATGACCTGTAACTAAAAAATAAATTTAACTTGTAAAGTTATGAATTACATGTCTGTGGATAAATATTGTTTTATTAACAGTTTGTTTCGTGTGACTGTAAGCCATACAGCAACTTTAATAATAATTCTTAAATTTAAATTGAAATCATAGGCTGTTTTGAAATCTACTTAGAACCGATGAGTGGATTTTGCTTTTGCCTTCCATTTGCTCCTATTTTCCAGGCCGTATATATTTTGCTTATTGAATGGCCAACATTCATTTTTATTATTGTGCAAGTTTTTCTTAAAATGTTTTTACCGTATGTTATTATATTTCCTTAGAACTGAATTTTAGCAAAATAAATTCTCCGCTTTATTTATTTATTAAAGTATAATTATTCCTTAACATTTTTAGTGATCACCGTGTAATATTTTATTATTATAGGCACTGATCTACTATATCTTCAATGCTGTTAAGTTGTGGTGGTTTAGTATACCGGACAACCCCTATCGTTCACAATGAAGCACATTATACTTAATTGACTGTCATAAACTAATTCTTTTATTATTTTGATTATTGGCCGTTATTGTTTTCTCTTTATTGCAAAAAAAAAGTGTTCTTCATGTAATATTTTATTTTGCATACAATACAATTTAATGAACAGTAGTATAATTTGAAAAATGGGGCTTGGTGAGTCATTAGGAGCACAGGGAGAACCCCCCTCTCCCTTGTGAACATAAAATTAAAGATTTATTTATGATCATTTTATTATTCCAGCGTTGTAGGGGCTGCAACAACTTATAAGCCAAATCAAAGGTTATTCGCAGAGATAGAATATATATAAATTATATACATATAAAATGTTATATAATATAGTAATGAAATCTAACTCATGATGAGAATAATAATTTACAACTAATAAATAAATAATATAAGAAGTGAAGATCAAACGACTAGAAATAAGAATTAAATATAAGGTATAGGTATATAAATGTAATATATGTTACTTCTTTATTCTGAATTCCACTGAGAGTTAAAAAGGAAAATTAAAGGACATTAAGTGTTAGGACTTTAAGATCAGTTGGTAAGTTTCATGATAGTAAAATATCATGGCAAAGACCATTTTAGAAAATCAGTAATTTTTTTTTCTTCTAAGCCGTACGGACCTAAAGGGTTTGATACATAGTGGGTTGGTAACTATGTTTATCTATTGTATTGTATTTCATTTAAATGCATTTTAAGAGGGGAATGAGGATTCGCCTGAAAATTGGATTATATGATGAGTCTGCTGTCTGATAATGGGAATCATCAGATTTCGTAATAAATGTCGTCAATAATTCTGAAAGTTTTATAGGAAGTGATAAAAAGTAAATCACCAGAAAGGAAATATTCACTGTCACTTGTAATCACCTCTTGCTAAGTACCCTGACAGGTCATATTGCCCTAATGCACTGCAGTATGAGGAAATTAACTCAATATGATTTTAATGGATAAATCCATTGGATCATTCATTGGTTTGTGATACAGCATTTTGCTACCAAATTAGTACTGGCGGGTAAACGAGAGGAAAACGTATTAAGTTAATGGACTGCATTTCAACTGCAGTTAGCATAATAAATTCTGAAATGAATTAACTATTCCTTTTTTTATTAATTAAAGTTAGTTCTGAGTTGAAATGAGTAGGCAGGTGTGCATAATAACTTGATTGTTAATAATGTTTAATTATACAGCTTGGTAATAGTATAATATGCGATACCATTCAGTTAAACATTGCTCTGTTCGAGATGTGTTTGTACTGTATATATTATTAAATAAAAAATATGTCATGAAATGTTTAAACAAAGTTGCAAAAAAAATTTTTCTTTGGATATAATTGGAAAATTTAAAAAACAAAGCCTTGAGTTTCTAAAATAAAACCAAAAAAACAAGTATGACTGAAAAACATCTCACATCATAACTTAAAAAAATACTCATTAATTAAAGGTAATAGATCACTCTGAGATGTTTTAACACACAAAGTAAACCGGACTAAGTAAGATAACAAAATTGGATACATATATAAATAAATAAAGAATGTGCCAATGCGAAGAAAAATTCTTAATTCAACATTTTCCTAACGTCAGATATCGATAACAATATTCAGTAACAATGTTATAAGCATTCTGCCTTAAAAAAGTTATATGTTTAAATGAATGTAGATATAATGAAAAACCAGTTCATAAGCGGCTAACGGTGAGCGCGTATGAACCTAATTCAATTTAGAACGGGTCATAATTAACGTCTCATATTGGCCTCATAAATTAAAACTGCTTGTGATAAAATTAGCTTGGGAAATTGCTTTATTCTACTCCTCCTAAAATTTATTATTATACCGTCTAACATTTGATGCATACTTACTTATTTAAAGTTAACATACTATGCAGGTTCTCAGGATATATATTTTTAAGATATTGTCTATTTTATTTCATCTATGTTTGATTCTCATATTATAGGAAATTAAATTATATAATGGTGAATATTTGATAATTCAATTTTCAAGGTACATACACCTAAAATTAATTCAGCTATTAATGTTGACAAAGGGACAAGATCAAAAGACTTTGTTTCTTTTTTCATAAGAAACATTAAATTTCTAATTTTCATAAGTTCATTTATGGCTATGTGCTTTAATTTCACATATTGGATGAGCCGTTTGTGATCAAGAGAGTTTACGGATTAAACTTTGACAACCTATTTGCTGTAGAGACGCCGGTTAGAATGCAACAGTTTCATATATTTGTTCTTATGATCTAGGTGTAATGAAATAAATACAATTGGCCAGAACATCAACTGTAAGAAGTAGGGTCCTATGTTATAAACTTATAAAGAGCCATTAAAAAAAGAATGTTTTTCAAAAATAAGTATAATTTAGAAATAACCCATTCAATTGATGAAACGTAATTATTAAAGTTTAAATAAAAAAAAAAAATTATCCATTTTAGTCTCAAAACATTTTTATTCCTTTATAAGTCCCACGTTTCGGCCAATTTGGTCTTCCTCAAGGATAATCTATCGCAAACAGCTTATATTACACATAATATGTGTAACAATTCCAAACAATAGATATAAATAGCAATATTATTTATATTTATTGTTTGGAATTGTTGAAGTTTATATGTGTAATAAAAGCTGTTTTTGATAGATTATCCTTGAGGATGGCCGAATTGGCCGAAACGTCGGACTTATAAAGGAATAAAATTATTTTGAGACTAAAACAACAATATTAACTAGTCTCAAGAAAGTTTTAAGATTATAAATAAAGTAATTAATAAAGTATTCTATGTATTATGTTACACAATACTACAACAAACATTTTACCAAATATTTCCCAACCACTGACCCTGAGAGAGCTTTTGTGGGCTTTATAGCTGAGGACCACACAGTGGGCCGCCTTCCTACAAGATAGCTACCCCCTGACCCGGAAGTGATGTCTATCGGAATGGAGAAGAGGCGGTCGTTCCGTTTGACAATGGAGGTGGGAGTCCATGTCGTTCTTCGTTACACAACAAGAAGACATATAATGTAATAAATAATATTCAAAACTAGTTATAACTAATATAAAATCACTGTTTTTTCTTACTATAAAAGTTCAAATTTTGAGTTGTCGCCAGATGAAAATAACGAATATGAAATTTTTTTCTTATGGGCCGTACATAGCTCAGATAATTAAGCCTAGGTTCATTGTTCTGAGATCTGCGGGTGGCGCCTTTTCAAGTCCAGCCTAGAGGCGTTGCCTTTTTTCATTAATTGGCGGTCCACAAAATGAAAAACTTAACCCTTCAACATGGTCAGAATAGGTTGATCACCTGTATATAACTAGGCAAACATCACCAAAAAATTTGATTTTAGAATTCAACACAAAATCTTTAAAATGCAATAGGAAACTTTCAGGAGTCTCAGCTTTTTTTCGATTCAAACTATTGTCTCTATTTTTCATTTCTCTCTTTTAAATATTAATCAAATTCTCAAATATCCTGCATTTACTCATTGTTTACGGCTGTTAACAATGCGAACAACTTTTTTATTTCAAATATGCAGAATTAATTGTACTTATGATTATGAGGAAGCACTTTTTTTTTTAGTTCCATATTTAAGCCCTGCCAGAATATATGAATATAGGTAAGACCTAATCGATATTAAATACCTCTTAATGGTATATTGATTAATCGAGTTTAACTTAATATATATAAATATCTAGTCATTAGAAACGTTTTCTAAAATAAAAAAATAAAAAATTGTAAAATCAATTTTATAATACACCTCTTCTAATCTGTTTATTTTAACACAAAAGTTTCTGTGACATCCCAAGCATATGTATGCCCTAAATAAGTAATTTAATTTTCGCATCATTTCTCGTTTTTCCAGCTAAATCTAAGCCTAGCCTAGCTTTTCACGCCTTGACCATTTTGCAAGATTACTTTTACTGAGAGGACCTCAGAACTAGTATATCCTTCGAAAATTCGAGTCGAAATATATATATATATATATATATATTCCATAATTCGATAAGTGAAACTGTTATATTAATGCCCATGAAAGATCTTGAGCTCAACACTAGATACTGGAACTGTATAACTGTAAGGAGGTATTCTACCTTCAACTTATTCTCCTATCCGTTGTAGGGAAAGGTACCCACTTTAAACTGACCAGGAGGGTTCAAGCCTCAGAAGTTCTAATTTTTAATTAAATAAGTTTATGCTTTCTCTTATCTACAACTAGGAGAAAACTCTCGTTCATTTTAAAAGATTATTATTTGAAAATGGTACCTATTTTTTAAAATTATTTAGTAACATATAATTGCTTTTAGTTGAATATAATCGAAATTAACTGCGAATCATATAAATGTAACAGGAAAATGAAAATTCATTTTATTTTGAAAAAAAAATATTACTTGAACGAGTATTTAAATAAAGTTTTAAAAAAATCCAAATTTCAGTATATTGTAAACTATTTTATTTTAAAAAAATCTTTATATCGTTTTGATATTTTTGTTTTATTAAAAACGAATTTTCCTAAATTTAGTAGTCTATTTGAAATTATATATTTTAAAATATAATTATACAAATTTATCAAAAAAAAGTTAAATAAATAAATTTATTAACTTAACGATTCATTATTTTCCATTAATAAATATTTTTATAATACTATTAAAAAATACTGTTGTTTAAATGTATTTTTATGGGGAAGGCATTGATATTAATATTCATAATACTCAACTTTAGTATAAATAATTATTTTATTATTTACTGGTTCTAATATTACAAGCAGTTCACGTAGTATACAGACATGAGAAAATTGACTACGTTTCAAAATCTCTTCGTGGCTCTTGGTGTACAAACATTATTGAAACCGTAACTTCTTCTTTTTCATACTAAAAGTTTTTCATGTACCCAACAAGAATATATTTTTCATTTAATATAAAATGAATAGGCAATGAATTCAAATAGAATAGAATAGTGGATGAAGAAAGAACAGAATAACTGAGCCATGTGACTAACTTCATTTTGGATGATCTACATATTTTTTTACATTCACACTCTCACTTGATGACTTACTTGAGCTTATAATTCGATTTTTTTTTTCAAGTTTTCAAAAGAAATTAACTTTTATCTGTCGGCTTCAAGACTATATTAGCTACACCTATCAATTAATGACAATCAAACCTTTTTTTTCGACTGTCACTAAACATTTATTATAGTTATTATTATTATTAAGCCGCGGAACATCGTAATCATTTGACACTTGGCATGCTCCAGCATAGATCGACAGTATTTTCTGTTAATGGCTGCTACCTCCCAACATCTGACAGCAAGTACTTTACTTGCGTGGTTTTTATGTTGTTCAGTAATCGTACATTAGTAGATAATTAAAGAGGACTTGTAGTTTATTAGATAATTTTTTTAAATAACAAGCTACGGCAGAAGCTCCCAATAACTGACACTATTAAGCAAATGGGTCCTTGGAGATTCTCCAAGTAGCAATCAGCCTGAGCACTTGTTGAGATGGAAAAATAAAATATGCCAGGCACAATCCTACAAATGGTCCCGGCCACAAGATGGATTGTTCCCGTGATTTATATCAGACTTGAAAGGAGCTTTTTATTACGAATAGATAAAGTGCGATTTTAAGTAATGAAAGTCTAGATATGAATAATTCCTTTAGTAAAATATTAGGATTTCTATTTCATTTACAAGAAAAAAAAATGTTAATAGTTTAAAATATTATAATAAATGCCAAAAATAGTATAAAACGCTACAGAGCTTTATTATTAATACTTTTTAAATATTAAATTAAGACTTGAAAAAGGCAAATATTCGTCTAAGTTGGGACTCACCAGTTTAGTGAAAGAGCCGGTTAATGAAGCTTGTACATTAAAATTTTAAAAAATCAGTATTCAGTAGTGCTGATTCCCAATTTTTAATAAAACTGTTTCTCACTCCAGCGTATTAGTAACAATCCTAACACAGCTTAATTTAATATTTTAACGATTCAACATTTTCAACCTCTTTACAATCGGTTTTTTGATTCTCACACGTTTTAATTTACTTACTAAGACGTGTTAATTCTAAAGATGTTTTAACACAACTGAACAACCAAATGTAGTATATTAACTAGGTAAAACCGGTTACTAATTTAAATATAATCCTTTTTAGGTGTTCAGGGTAACAGGCTAATGAAGATAATCCGAGTAACTGCAAATAATAAGTAAAATTAAAATAATAATAATTATAATAAAAGGTAAAATAAAAAAAATTATGTACCTATATCTAGTTTTTCAATGTCCTAATAGTACAAGAGACAGGAAAAAAAGGCAGTTATTTCACCCAATTTTTTATTATTTTATTGAAAACTATGTATGATTACTAGTCAAAATTGATGAGTCTGCCAAGAATAGGTAGGGGGAATAAAAATGGCGGCTGTTTAGAAACCTAAAAAAACATTAATTTTTCATTCGGAGCTCTATATCTTAAAAACCATCAACAACACTAGAAAATCTAAAAGAACACCATTTAAAGGAGATTAAATTTGCTAAAATGTAAGCCCTAATAGAGCTATTTAAGTTGAATAGTTCTCGAGATATAGCTTTTTAAAAAGCAATATTTCTTAAAAAGATTAAAAGTTAATTAATTTATTTTGAGAATAATATCTCAGTATATCTCAGGAACTATGATATCTATATATAGGCAATTAATGTCTAATAGGCATATTGATGTCTATTATCACTCAAATTAAAGTTCGTGTAATGTACTATAAAGTAGTTTACGACCTTTATCTTAGTAGGAATAGTAGTTTTCATGATATTTGCTAAAATAAATTGATTTATAGTTCTTCGTGCAATAAGTTTGATTTATGAAAAACTTTTTTTTTTTTCTATGACACTCATTTTCGTAGGGGTGGTAATTTTTGTGATATTCACATATGAATATAAATTTGGCCAATGAAAATTTGTTCGAACAACTATTAATCAATTTATTTTAACAAATGACATGAAACCTACTACTCCTACAAAGAAAAACATCATAAACTACTTTATATACCATTAAACTAGCTTTAATTTGATTGCTAATATACACTGTACGTAAAATAGTTTTTGAGATATAGATTTTTAAAAATGAATTCACTAACTTCAGAACTTTCAGTACGTTCTGTACAACATTTTTATGTGTTATAGTTGTTCGGACAAATTTTTTTTATAAATAAAAGTTATTGTCCGAACAACTATAAATAAATTTATTGTAGCAAATATCATGAAAATTACTATTCCTACGAAGGTAAAGGTCATAAACTACTTTATAGTACATTAAACTAGCATTAATTTAATTGCTAATATACATCTGTACGTCACATAGTTCCTGAGATATACATTTCTCAAAATAAATTAACTAACTACTGATATTTCAGTACATTTTTATGAAATCTTGCTTTTTAAAATGCTATATCTCAAGAACCATTCAACGTAAATAGCTCTATTATAGCTTACATTTTAGCAAATTTACTTTACTTTAAATGATGTTCTCTTAGATTTTCTATTTTTGTTGGTAGTTTAAACTATATAGAGCTCCGAATGAAAAAATAATTATTTTATTATTGTTCCAATAATCCTTTTTACATTATACTGTTGAGAAAAACGAAAAAAAGAAATACAAATTAATTGTCCATATTCTTAAACATTGTAAAATCCATATGATATTAGGATATTGAAAAACTAGAAATAGGTACATAATTATTATTTTTTTATATTATATGATTATTTGCAGTTACCTGAATTATCTTCATTAGCCTGTTACCCTGTACACCCCATAAGTTTTCGAACTTCTCTTTTTTGATTTCTGACTTTTTTTTGTAAAATAATTTGGTTCTGATTGTAAAATGAATACTAGAAGCAATCAATTTTGAGTTGATTTATGTCATTATTTTTATGTTAACCCCGGTTGAACAGGATTCTACTGTATTATGATCGTTAAGAAATGTAAGAATGCCTAAAAAAAATTAATTTATATTCGTATGAGAATCTCAATAATAATACGTGATTTGTTAAATATTAAACAAAAAAATAATAATAAAATATTACTGTTTACTTATAAAGGGCTTTGGGGGTAGTTAATCTATAGGTTCTTAATTCTCGAACATAATTCTATACCTACTTCTTTAACGCATTTGCTAGGCCTCCACTGGCTCAGTACTAGGATCTCATTTATCACTATTACTTATTTCCCAAGGTTGTGGCAGTTTGCAATACTTATGAATATATAAGTAATCATTAAAAAATTGTATACTTCAAAGAGTTTTCCAAGTTCAGTGCTTTATACACCATTTATAATCTTAAGTTATTTAAGGGCTGAGTTAACTCACTTAATTAAAGTTAAATAACAACCATAGGATAAGTGAGAATTTTAATTTTTAAGTACGAACTTTTAATAATACTTGCAGATTTTATAAACACTTTGTAATTACTTCAACATTGAAAGTTGGCAATGACACTTTGTATTGCGATCAATAAAATCAATTTCTCTACTTTTAAAGATTAAGAAATCAAAATAAATTAGGTAATTTGTAATATTTTTATTTTTCAAATACGCTTCGTATGTTTCGTTTATGCCTTAAATTAATCTCTAAACCAGCACTAGAAGAATTGAATTTATTATTTACATCACAGATGTTACATAAATACTATTGTATCAAAAATTAATTAATTTTAGTTTAAAATCAAATTTTCCTTTGGTAACGATATCTTTATCTTTCATCTTCTAGGGGCAAATTAATCCATATAAAAAAAAATTAATTAGTTGGATATATGACTTCATTGCCCAAAAGTTGTCTTCTGTATAGAAAATAAAATATAAGATAAAGTCTGGTTGATTAGGGCCAGAAGACAAAATCGTGGTTGCTCGGTGGAAACTCAACATCAATCACTATAAAGGAGACTAACTACCACAAACTTCAACTCCTTCTGATCCATCAAAAGTATAGAAAAGTCCCTTTGCTCATTCCTAAAGTTTATGACGCATTTTTTAAAACTGGCTCATCATTTTTCCCCACTCATTCTCTATTAACAGTTTAATTTTTTTTAAAAATCTTTTGTGAAAAGATGACATAAAAAACCAAACACGAGTTATATTTATCTTCTTTAAGGTTCCATAATATGATATTAATTTGTTATTTCCTTCTTATTCATATACCTTTATTTTAACTAAATGGGATTAACACTTAAATTAAATAATTACCAATCTATGATGGAAGATAAGGTTTAGAGAAAAATATTCTAGCTTTTTTTTCATAAATAGACGCGAAATAAAGAATATTAAAAGATTGTTAATAAATTATTTTTATTAATTTCTAATGCTATGAAAATGTCTGTAACAAGAAAGTATGCATTTAGTTTTTCTATAGCAAACTTTTTTTCTAAAAACGTAATGACAAACCAATATTAATAATATTTAAATATATTCATATTAAAAAAATTTAACTTTCCTTCACTCAAGCTATGACCCTAAAAAACTATAAAGGTATCATGATAAAATAATAATGGTTCATTCTTATGATATCTCAAAAAATTCTCAATGTCCAAAAAAAAAATTAAGGTATATGGGTTTAAAACGAGATATGTTTAGAACGATGTTTAAATGCTTTAATATTATTTATAGTATCATATTGAAATCGTGTTGATGATTTTTTCGGTTTAACGAGGTACCACAACTCGAACGATGATGTGTACCCCAATATTGATGTCCACCCTCTCAATTTCAATAATGCTTCAAATTTTAATTTGATTTTCGCAAATTCAGAACAGCTGCACGTAGTATGTTTTTTTTTAGAAAATTGCAAATTTTCTAACCTCCTCGGACACACCACTCCGGGCTTTGAATTATAACGGGGTGATTATTTTTCCTAATTCCTATTGTAAATTCGATTTTTGAACGAATAATACTAGATATATTTTTGTTCGAAGCGTTCTGAAGAGGTAAGTCACCTAAAACAGCAAACAATTTTTTTACGATTTTTGACGATTAGCGTAAAGCTGTGAGAAAAGTAAAAAAATCGAAATCGTGTAACAATTCAATTTCTTGTGTGAATCCGTATTTATAATTTGAGTTTTCCCAACGGTCCGAGGAGACAATTTGAAATTGCTGAAATGACAATGTTGACTCAATTACGATGACAGATCCTTATGGAGATTTGAAATCTGAAGCGATATTAGTGTTTAGGATTCAAAAAATTTTGTTTTCCTTTTTGTGATTTACGCCTTTTCAATTAAGAATTCATTGGAGATATTTTTTCAGATGCAACCAAAAAGGTTTCTTAAATGAATTCCTCCTAAAATTTGATTTACTTTTAGAATATAAAAAAAGAGCATATTCTCTCCCATTGGAAATTCAGGAGTTGTGTGTTGAGGTGTGCTGGGAAAAATGGAGAAGGTTAAAATTAATATTTTTAAAAGAAATATGAAATGCAAATTTAATGACTAAGCGAAGATGAAATAAAAAATGTTGAGATTGCTGAAGTGAACATGTATAATGGAGCATTGTATAAATTCTTAAAAGGGAGAATAAAAAAGGAAAACAAAATTTTAAATCAGATTATATAGGTTTTATTTTCTACACTTCCTAGCCATTTCTAGTATACAGATTCATATAGGTATGTTGACTTTTTAAATGCATTTAGTTATTTTAATATAGGCTTTGGATAGTATAGCTACATCTCAAATTTTCTCCAAGTACTGTTTTAATCATTGACACTCAATTCTGTAATTAAATTAATCTTCTGAAAGCATATACCGTGATTACTTTAATTTCTGTTGTAAGTATTTCTTAAAGATTTAAAACATTCATGAAATGTTAAACTCAAACTTCTCAATATCATCCTTTGTACATGCAGAGTAATAAAATATTTAATTAAACACCAGAACCAAGTGGAAATGTAATAAATTCTGACAGGGTCGAGTAGATAGGAAGCAATAAAACAGTTGGAGAGCTGTAAGGGATACATTCCAGGCACGCGCCAATCTATTGGCCAATCTGCTGGCCAATGACAGGTGTCTTTTACATTCGTGACCCTTGTGGTTCATCCTCAATGAACTCGTGTTTGTTAGCTACCTTTCTATTGGTTCGCCAGCTCTTTCTTATTACAGCGAACCTCACGAGTTCTTACGTGGTCAACATTTTAAGCCCTCACTGCCAACATGCCCAAAAATATATTTCTTTTTTCCCGTACTATCAAATAAGACATAAATAAATGTTGTAGTAATATAAAATCAACAGTAATGACTAAACTTGCATGCAATTTTAGATTATCATACGATTAAAAATTGAAGTTTAAATTAATTCATTTAAATTCCATAATATGTAGAAACTTTCTTTTTTTGGGGGGGGGCCAAGACTCCCATTGCAGTCCTATACTACCTAATCATCGTTGGGGGTCAAGTTATTCATTTTGTGGGACCGCCACTCAATGAAAAACGTCAACGCCCTAGGCCGGATTCGAACCGGCTCCGCCAGCAGAACTCAGATTAGTAAGACAGCGCCCAACTACTGAGCTACGGACGGCTGTTAAATTAAAAATAAAAAGTATGGTTGAAATCAATTTAATGAAATTCAATGCTGTTTAAATTCGATGCTCTTAAACAGTGCCCATACTTTATCAAATGCACCTTCCACTAGCACTATGTAGTAATTCACAGCTCTTGTTAGGAAGAACAAATAAATCAGCACAATTGGAGTACATTAAAAAATATTTAATTTATATTTGAAGAATCATTACATATTATTTTATTGCTTTTTGATATTATGACATAATTTTACATATTAAAAAAAACTTAAGTATGTTGCCTTAAATAATAAATATAAAAAGTCTTGGTGTGAAGCGCTTATAATTTTTTTTTTTTTTACTAAGTGATGTACTCAGAGTGTAATTTTTGGAAATAATTAATAATAAGGAAATTTGAAAATTGTTTTTAATTTTTTTAAGGATGTAAATAAATAAATAACTTTTTCCCAAATATGAATTAACAATTTTATATTTATGTATATTAAATAAATAAAATTGAATTTTTTGTAAAACATTGATGTTTTTAGATATAAACAAACGCCAAATAAACATAAATGACAAAATGATAAAAGAATAGGGAAAAATTAAATTTTGGTACAAATACATTTTTAAATTAAATGATAAGTTTTCAATTTTTTAAGAATAAAAAATGTTGGCATGAAGTGGTTTGATTTATTCTCTTTAACGATTTTAATTAATTATGTAATTAATATATATATATATATTCAATTCTAAATAAACAAAAGTCTGACGAATTTTTACAACTATATCATAATTAAAAAAAAAATCAATATTTGATGTAGTTTGCATTGCTTTTTTTTTTTAAACAAAAACATTTCAAGCTCTATATAATAAATGTTTTTCATTTAACTATAACTAAAGGAAAAATACCAAAAAAAAATTGAAGAAATATATAAAAATAAGAGTGTCCAATCAAAACAATTTATACTTACTTAAATAGATAATAATATAAAAAAAATAAGAAAATGACAATAATATATTGAAAATACAGTTTTGTTGGAAGTAACAGGTTTAATGTATTTTGAAACCTTAATAGCTGGTATACTTCCTGTTTTTAGGAATTTCTTGATTTGAGTTCATATCCATCTGAAAAGTTCAACACATTATTAAATATATACACATCTCTGAACGATTATAAAATATATCT
>NW_027104937.1:188366-191558 GCF_000696795.3 Halyomorpha halys | reverse complement strand
TATATTAATTTCAGCCAGTTATAATTAGGGATAGTTTAATATTTATAGCACTAGACATATTATTATAACGAGTATTGTTCTAATACTAATACTAAATTGTTAGTAAATATAAAATGTGAATTATTGTGATGTTTATTATTTAATTATAATTTTTCAGTTTTTATTTAGGATAGCTTAAAATAGTGTATTAGTGTATTTTTTTTTATGGTGTCATATTTCTTTTCTTTAATTCGTCAAACGGCTTTTTGGGCATTTTTGGTTAGAGTATTAGAAACGACATAATTCTTAGAGACTATGACAATAGTAATATTAATAAGTGGTTCACGTGAATCTACAACAGGAATTCCAATCTAAAAGAATATATTTGTTATTTCATGGTAATAAAAGTAAGATCTACATTTTTTTTAAATATTACATTATAGATCAAAATAGAAAGGAAATAATTCACCAAGGATTTCTATATCAATGGAAAATTGTATGGATTATTTCTTTTTTTTTTGTAATTTAACTACTTACCTGCTAATGCAAGGCATTTTCGCATTTTCCTGGCGAAATTCCAGAAGGTTCATCTATTGGTTTGTTAGAAGTTGAGTCATTGCCTCTTTTAGAATTCTTTAAAGTGAATCCGATAACTCTTGGAGGATCTCTCGGTTCTTCATCTCGGTATCTATCATCGGCATTTTTATTACCTAAAACAGAGAGAAAATATAGTATAACAAACAACTTAGTTATTTATTAATCAAAAAACAATACCAAATTGAAATAATTTAGACATTATTTCATCATTAAATAATGATTGATAATGGTACTTTAATGTCCCATTTAAAGTCCGTAACCTCCTTTATTTTTATATTTGGTTAATACATATTACAAGATATATGTATAAATTTTAAGTCAGAAAACTGATCTTTGGACTAAGTGTGCAATTTTTAATTAATATCTATAAGAATGGGATGAACTATGCCAGAATCTACGGTTTGGAATAATAAAATACAAAAGGTTTAAAACTAGATAAGATGCATTCTATTTACTTAGTTGACATATGAATGCTTTTTATGAAGTTATTGTGAAAAAAAAGTATAAAAAACATGTTGACTATCAATTCATATGTTTCCATTTCTAGCGTATATATATATACTGGACAGCGGAATTTTAAATTATATTAAAAATTCTTTTAAAACAAAATTATTAGAGTACATATCTCATATTTGATTTAATATCATTAGAATTTATATCTTTCATATATATCTAATTTTTAAAAATAATGTTTAATCAACAATGTAAAATTAAGCAGTGCAAGAGTCTTCGAACGAATTAACAAAATGAGTATTTTTCAGAGGAATAATCCCTGTTAATTAGTTGAATGAAACTAAGCTTGAACAGCAATTGGTACATTCAAGTACAAACAATGCACCAATCTTCCAAAAAATTCAAACATATTTCAGGTTCATCATGAAAAAACAATTTGAAAATCAGATGTGACAAAATAAACTTATTTGGAAATCTGTGGATACACCCTTCTTACTAACAGAGAGAAAATATAGTATAACAAACAAATAAATAAAATAAAAGAGGTTACGGACTTTAAATGGGACATTAAAGTACCATTATCAATCATTATCTAATGATGAAATAATGTCTAAATTATTTCAATTTGGTATTGTTTTTTGAACTATTAGGAATATTTTTTTTTTTTTTGTGATAAGTCTACGTTCTTTGATATACTTCTGCAGTGAGAGGACTATATTAAGCTTTCGTCGTAATATAAAAATCAATATGAATTTTTAATATTAATTTAATATCAATCAAGTAGGACTATCTTCGGTGGATGATTAAGATTCAGGGATTAACTATTAGGACTATTTTTTTTTCTGTGATAAGTCTACGTTTCCATTCCATCGACGATATATCTAAACAAATTTCAACCCAGGTTTTATGTAAGTAATTTCAATAACTGTTTTTGAATAAATAAACTAAATTTATTCCTTATCAATTAGGAATAGATAAGGAACTGTATTGTACAGAATTACTTGAAAAAACATTTTAAACCCTGGTACCATTTTCAAATGGTTGAAAATACATGGTTCTAGTGTAATTAAAAAGTAAATCATTTATTAACTTTATTACCCTATAAACTATATTTTATCCACAATACGGTTGTTTTTTTGCGGTATTGTTTATAGTTTTAATTTTTTTTTTTAAGAATACAACAAATTAAATATTACAACTACTACATTAACTATCATCATACTAGCTCCTCTTTGATATACTTCTGCTGTGAGAGGACTATATTAAGCTTTCGTCAAAAATGTTGATTAGATAATATTAAAATCATTATGACTTTTTAATATTACTTTAATTTAATATCAATCAAGTAGGACTATCTTCGGTGGATGATTAAGATTCAGGGATTAACTATTAGGACTATTTTTTTTGTGATAAGTCTACGTTTCCATTCGTCGAACCTAATTTCTTCGAAAAAAATGCCATTCCAGACCATATGGCCAAAGTATTTTTTTTCGTATATTCTGAATATCACTAACAGTTATTAGGCGAGGATTTCTCTCGCAACCTAAATTCAGTCTCTTAGTTTTGTAAAGATGTCATGTTACGATGCTTGTGTATTATGATGTTCTAGATTTTTGAAGTTGTGTAGGGTTTTTCTTAAATAGTCTTTTTCTTATTGGGTATAAAAAAGTTCTGTGCGGAAGGAAATTGCAAAGAATAAAGAGTAATAATGTGTGAATTTCCTTTCGAGTTAAAAGAAATAAAATACTTGGTCCTTAACATAATAAAATCTTAAGCAATGAAAAATTATCAATTTAAAATTTTTCTATCTATCTGTCTAATCTAAAGGTTTTCATTTAAGGCAAAGAAACTGAAAATGGGCTTACAAAAAAAAAAAAAAATAAAAATACTTTTTTGATAAACTTTTGGCGTAGGACCAAATTCACTTAGACTTTAGAAACTCTTCATTATAAGATCATAATCGTGAAATGGATTGTCTGCTATATCTGAATTATTTTCATACAAGAAAGGACATAGAAAATCGGGAGGAAGGTATCGACTGTAAATATTTGTTTTAAATCCTCCACTGTACTAATAGGTCATCACCGTGTTTACAATTGTTGACCTTACAATATTTTTTTTTTACTGACTATATCTTCATATTAACATAATTACCTACAAATG
>NW_027104937.1:153368-183058 GCF_000696795.3 Halyomorpha halys | reverse complement strand
ATATAAACTTTGTATTAGTAGAATTAAGAGTCTTTAAGTTTGTCAACAACCTGTGTCTATATATACCAGAGAAATCTGATAATAAAGTTAGTTGTTCAGTAGCCGTGTGTTGTTACTCTGCCCGAACCCCTTTTTATTTTAAGTGATATTTTCAGTCTAATCGTAAGTTACATACAATTCATTAATTTAAAATGAAATGACTCCGTTAAATACCATTTCTTATTTAACAGTTGTAGTTACAACACCACATGTTATCTTCGTTAACAAGTTAAATAATGTCTATTATTACTGTCTGAAATATTAAACAAGGTTGAACACGCCTATCCCTAGAGGTTTGCGTGTCTTGTCTGTGAAAACTTGATGCTCCCTTCACGCGACATAAACATTTGTTAGAGTAGCATCAAATTAATATCAAATGTTTGTGCATTTACACACTTCTTCGTTGGATGTTTTTACTTTCAATTGCTAATAAATGGAATATGTAGTGGACAAAGAAACTACAACGGCGTTAATAAACTCTAGTAAGGAACTAGGTCTTGAAATATCAACGGATAAAACAAAATACATGGTTAGCAATAGAAACGCGAGCAATTTCGGTGATATAGATATAGGAGGAAACATGTTTGAACAGGAAGATAGGTGTAAGTATTTAGATTCTATGGCACCTAGAAAAAAGAAAATTGATGAGGAAAAAGAAGTGAGGTAACTTAATAATTGGAAATTACAAAACTATTATCCCTCATACTGTTCTTTATGGAAGCGGGACGTGGCATTTTACACTAAGGAATGAACAGCGCCTTAAGGTTTTCGAAAATAAAGTATTACGTAAAATATTCGGACCGAAAAAGGATTAATGAACGGTTGAATTTTGAAGACTACGCAACAATGAGTTATAGAATTAATTAATTCATATTAAAGTTATAGAATTGTGGAGTATAAGATGGGCGTGTAAGGTTGTAGGGCATAGTAATGAGCGGATCCCTAAAATTTCAGTAAACATTGAACCGACGGGTAAACGTCCAAGAGGCGGTCCGAAACGTAGATGGGAGGATTGCGTTAAAACTGATTTAGTAGAATTGGGAATCGGCATTGAACCTTCGGGTTCGTTAGGCCTTCATCATCATCATTATTATTATTAAATATAAAACAAATTGTATTAGAACGTTTCTGAAAGGTGAAATATATTTTAAATATACCGTGATGATGAGCAATTTTAGGAACTGCATGTAACAGGAACGATGATTTGTTCAACACTTGTGCAAACATTATTACTAGTTCAAAGTTAAACATCTAACTGTTATGGTCTGTGTTTTTGTAATACCTACAATTAGTCCATTAGCATCTGTCAATATGAGTTGGTATATATTGTATGGAAAGTATTGTGCTCGTTAAAATTTTGAAATCGTATTTTCGACGGAAAAATATTTTAATAAAAAAAGGAATAAAATTTAGGTCTCCATATTACAAAATAACCAATTCTCGCAAATTGGTCTATTTGAACAACCTACCTCAAAAACGAAAAGTCACATCAAACTAATATATTCTATTTAATGCAAGTAAATATTTGGTATGCGACATTTTTTTTTTCGTATCCTCCTGTTAATTTTTTTTTATTAACGAGTACAAATATATGATATAAAAAAATACATACGATTGATGTGCAGCAACCTTAACAACAGATACAAGTATTTGAAAGCAACTTTTTCGATGCGTTTTATAGACCGATGCCACTTTTTATAAAGAATTTTTCACATTTTTTTTTCGATTTCCTAGAAAACGGTTCAAAAAATTTGGATGAAACTCGGCATTTAAATGTTATATTCAATAGTCTTAAATATCAGCTACGTCTGATGGTCATTGAAATAGTCTGGCAGGACTTAAATGCCGAATTTAAATAATAGCTTCCTCTAAAGTGCTATGTACTGCCTTGAGATTTAATTAACTGAAGGCAATTATCCAAAAATAAGTTATTAATTATATATTGAGTCCTAAAAAACTATCATTATGATTGGATTCTTTTCCAAAGGCTATTTGTGTGTTTACCAGTTTACCAATTAAATAACTTTACATTTATAAAATGTTGTTACCATTAATTATATAGTATAATAAAGGATGGTATATTGGGTTATATTATAGTATATAAACTACAAAAAGAAACTAAGTATTTATTTACTATTTATTACTATGATTAAAATGATTGTAATGATTCAAACAAATGGTTGCCATAAAATATCGGTTATTACATTATTATTTATTACATTACTTACTATTATTACTTATTTACTTTATAGTTATAGCTGCTGATTTGAATGGTTCATGCCGTGGAATGTAGTTCCGTAGGTGTCATCTTATTCGTAAAGGATGTCCAGGTCTCGTGGCCCTTCTCACGACTTAGTCTGGTCGAAGTGCATCTTGCTCCGCTCCGGCTTCTGAAGCCTGGTTCTATCTTTTTTTTTTTTTCTTTTTTCTGATTCTATCTGGTCTCAGCCTTCCTTTTGACCGTCCTTTTCCCTGGTCTCCTAGTCCTGTCCCATTTCTCCCACTTCGCTTTTGAGGCGTTACCTTATTTTTTTAATCTAATTCCATTGGCCATAGATGACAGAACGCTACCGCGGTAGGAGTCTCCCCCCAATTCCGAGAGTGGATGAGAAAGTTTTTACATGTTCAGGCACCTGCTTAATTGAATTCTGATCCTTCTCCAAGAACTTTCGTTTTTATTGTTGTGATTGTAGATCTAATTAGGGACTGTGGCAAACTCAACACAGATGTGCACATATCCAGGGACGCACTAAGAGGTTCCTCGAAGGGTCATACCCTGACCAGGTATCGAGACAGATGGCAAAAAAAACACAATAAAGGACAAATTGTTGTTGTAATACTGGCTAATGCCTCGATACATAGCAAAAGTATATTTAATTTTCTTTCTTTAAAATAATTAACTTTAGCAGATTTTTTAAAAACATTTTTCCACTTTTCAATCGAAAAGTAAACGAATCATTATGAAATAGTGAACTTTATCCTAAACCTGAATAATTTTAGAGACACCAATAGTTCAATGTGAAGCAATCTAAATACAATGTAAGGGATTCGCTTACGATAAAGCATCCGTGTCGAAATAGAGAATACCTCTGACGGATAAATATGTGAGCAATAAAATATCTTATCATATCTAACCATGTATATCACGAAACTGAAATTCAAATGATATAATATGGGGCTTCAACTTTCGCAGTGTCCAATTAATAGAAAATATAGATCTAATGAAAACCTCCATTGTTGTTAGTACCACTTCCTTAGTTCTTGAAGAACGGAAGCCTCAGAGGTGCGGTCTATCATCGCTGTTTCCCCCTGGCAGCGGAGTCAGATCACGCCCGACATGAAGAGGAAGTGAAGAGTAACCGGCTATGGTTTGGTGGCGGAGAGTGCTATTTCTCCAGGGAGTAGGGGATGAAAACAATCTGGGTCGCTGGGTTTATCCAGGCTCTGCCATTCGGGGCACGTCCTACACACCGGCTCTGTATTGCTGGTATTCGTTAGCTCCTCAGTGCGTGATAGTTTCTCTCTATCAACTGTCTGCCAATCCTACGAAATGCTATAGTCTCTTCATCTCAAAGGATCAGGATTGTTTTTTTTTCTATTTAGAACAATTTCAAATGATATAGAAACAGAATAGCCTAAAAATGATTCAATACTACTAGGGTAGGCGGACTTAATTTTTTTTTTGTTTCATATCCCCTTATTTCATAAAATAATTACAAAATATAAACATATGTACAATACAGTATATATATATACAATTTGTTGATTTTTGCCCTTTTACTGGAGCTGCGCTCCATTCTGAGGGATGGCTCGATATAATAGGACTTAAATGAACCCTTTTGAAACATAAAACTGAGATTTCAATAACATAAAATTATTATTATTATTTTTTTATAAATTCTTGACTTTGTTTGTTTTGTTTTAACACATATTTAATTAATGAAAAATATGTTAAATTTTCTATTTTTTGGGCAAATTTAACTCTTTTTTACATCTAAAATTATTAGTTAAAGTTGCTGATATCTCGGAACGTCTAATTTATAATTAAGGTATGAAAAATGATAGAATTTACACTTGAAATAATAAAATTCATTGTCTAACTCAAAAAAATTATTCTCATTTTTGTATGTTTAATCATTATCATGTATCGAACAAGATAGATTTTCTCTGATCACTACGTCAAAAACAATGTAGATTTTCTGTGACTTAGCAAAGAGAACATAAGCTAAAAGTGGTGGAGGGAGAGGAAAAAGATTCACCCTGAAGCTCCTGTTCGGTTGGCCAGCAGATTGAGAACAGTTAAGGGTAAAGTTATGTGAGCTACCAATAGATTGTCGCTGTTGTAATTAGATATAATGGATATTAGATCCATTCTGTTCTTAATAATGTACAGCTAGGTTAGAATTCTGGTTAGAATTTGAAATTCCTGAATGTCTAAATTTCAATTAAGTAAAAATACAAATTTACAATATTCAGAAATTTATCAAAAATAAACTCATTTTTCTCAGACTAATTTAATAATAATTAATTTATATGACATAAATTAAAACATGAATAACTGTTTTGACTTGCATTTATTTGTTCTCGAATCAATACAAATAAAATTAAGACGAAAATTTATAAATTAATCTTGGATTTATAACATGGCTTGGATTCATAACAGCTTAAATCCAGAGTGGTGCCAGTCAATTAATCTTCATTTTGAAAAGGATAGGTTTTACTAGATAAATATAATGACAGTGATAAATAGCTACCAGCTTGTGTGAAAACCAAGTGAAAATTGATATGAAGTATCAATAAAAATAATGGAGAAGTAAAACAATTAAAATTTTACTTTTGCTCTAACACATCGAAAATAATTTAAACCGTTGTGCGAGTCCGTAAATGGAGTTTTAGAGATTGATAAACTATTAATAACAGCAAGAAAATTGAGGTTTTTAGTTAATTAATTTTATCTTACAATAGCGATTTTACGCTGTTATTTTATCACTTGTCATATTCTCTTTAACTTATTAACTCAGCCTCAAAATATACCTTACATTAATTTTTTTTTCAAAATCAATTCTAGCAGAATTGAGTCGGAACCATTATTTGAACAATTTAAATACGTGTTTCAGATGCACTAAAATTACACTAGCATAAACGTTAAACCGTCCAAAACATAAAAAATTAGTTGTTTTGATTACAATTACACTAAAGTAACAGTAAGACATAATTATAATTACCGCAATTGTGTTAATCAGTGATACTGAAGCTGGGTTTTCGGGGGTCTCGGTAATAAAAAGTAAATATCTCTTGAAAATTAACGTTAAACACGTAATGAGGGGTACTATATCCAATTTTATTCTGAGATTTGATAAGTTGTGTAGTGAACATCAAGCACATCCATCCTATTAATAATTTTAATAATGAATAAATGCACGTTCAGTAAATTGTTTGTGATTTTAAAATTCGTGTTTAATTTATTCTTCAACTAACCTAACCACATGGTGGTTGTTTTACCAAAATAAGATTTTATGTTGTCCCGAGGAAAATCGTAAACCCATAACTTCATGCTCCACAGTATTCTTTAATTATTCCACACTTATTCCTGTCGAACATATGCGTTACATAGGGGATCTGGACAAAAGACTGACTGCTCGTCGATTCCGACTATTACATCGTTTACTAGACAAACGGTCTAAACTTCCCATCCATTGCAAAAGACTAATCAATATGACAATAATTAGGCCTGTCTGTACATATGGAGTTAAGCTTTAGTGCTCCACTAAACCATCGAATTCCTCTTGTTTCCAATCATTGCAGTCCAAAATCCTTAATGCTCCTTACTTTGTCACAAATAAAGTCATCAATCAGGACCTAAATGTTCCATATGTTGCCGATTTGTCCAACATATGAACCAAATACCAATCCTTCCATGATAAACTCCCAACCACCCAAACCCACTTGCTTCTAACCTGATAATCCCCCCTAGACGTCCGAATAGAAGCATCGAGATCTCTCTCTAATTTAATTAAATTTCTATCAATGGGTAGATTCTCCGCATGTTTATATCATGTCATTTTATATTTAATTGCAAACTTACTAGTTATAAATAATTTTCTTCAGTTGTAAATAACCATAAATAAATTATTAAAAAACCATTATAAATAACTAATAATATCATATTTTTTTGGTTGTAAATTGATATTTATCCATATTTATATTTTAAATAAGTACGTTTGTGGTAAAACTAATTTTTTTTTTTTGTTTCAGGTAATTGACAAAGCGATAAAACGTTCACTGTCGTGAGTAAGATATTTTACTATATGTCTTATGTTTTTCTAAATTATATACGTATATAATATATAGAGGGAGTGGGTAGCTCAATGGTAAGGTATTGGGCTACGAACTCCAAGGACACGGGTTCGAATCTCGCTGTGTTAGATAATTATTTTCAGTTTCACTGTAGCCGTGACTCAGGCTGGAGGGTTTGGGACCCTCCTGGCTCAACTCTGACCCTCCAGGCTCATTAAGTGGCTACCTATAATTTGGTAATAATCTAGTGGTTGAGCGTGAATCTGACCAAATCACCTCTTTTCACCGTTGGTCTGGTAAGAGTACATCTTTACAAAGTACTACACCTCAGACTCTTCATGGATTTTAGCGGGACAGAATTAATATAATGTATAGCTAGACAGATAGATAGAGACTATGCACTATTTACTTTACTATGAACGAATTTTCTAAATTTTAAATTTTCATACTTTCTGGATGATTTTTTTTTAAATAATGCATACTTGAAGAGATGCATTCATTGATGATTAATGTATGAAGATTCCATACTAACAGAACAGTTTACCGCCCCTACCGAAATATATATTTTTAAGTTGAAACTTAGTTGTCCAATGGGAGAGTATATTTATGCAAATAGCATTTTGATGTAAGATATAACAACTATAAACAAGACAATTTTAGGAAGAATTGGTTTTTGTAAATTGATTACCTTTATCAAGAAACAGGCGTCACATATACTTAGTTTTTATTCCTTGAACCCACTAACTCTTTAACATGCAACCTTGGTTAATACCTCTCCCGTGATTATCTAATGACTTCTTCAAATAAGGCTATTGGCAAATGTACTAGAGCCAGCGTGAAAATACAAGAAGTGGATGATCCTGCTGCCCTGACGGTGGGCTATGAATACCATCAGTAGGTCAGGTGTATTCCCGGCACGTGGTCTTTTTTACAACCTGTTCTCCTCTTCTTCGGTCCGGATCACGTCGTAAACTTGCCGTATCTAGTGAGCATTTGCATACAGATAGGGACCTTCGCTTATTAACCTCTGTCGTAGAATCTAAACTACGCAATCTAGCGCGGGATCACTCCTTCCTTGTTGTACCTACGGTTTTCGGCAACTTAGTTCTGTGCCATCGTCACTGAACTTTGGTTCATTAAACATAAAATTTCTTAACATACTTTCAACAAAATTTAGGCAAATCAAAGAACTTATTTATCTATTCGTATATCAAATGATTTAATTGATTTTGGAGTAACTCTGATACTTCAAAGATTAGGAAAAATTGTGTTGCTATGAATTGCATAAAAAATAGTATAATTTAATGTATTATATTTATTTGATATTAAGAGAAGTTTAAACATTATGTTTATTTAAAATTTTCATTATGCATGTATAAAAAAAAAAATATTCACAGAGTGATACTAATTATAAATTATGAATACTAATTAAGTATAAAAATTAAAGAGTTAATAAACAGTTTTTATACAGCTTATATGTGGAGTTGTCATGACTATTTTAGTTTTGTTGGAACTAAACGGTAAAGAATTGTGATTGAGCGGGATTTTAAGGTTAAATGATACTGGAGTGACGGATAGAAATAGGAATTTCTTAATAAATTCTCAGGGCGACATCAGGAGTTTTATCATAATAAACTAAACCTCGTGACGGGTTGCCAATAATAAAAATAACAACTTTGAACCTGAGAAAATTCAATATTGTATCTTAAAAACGACTGCAAGAATGGAAAAGCAAGTCTCTGCATGGAAGATTCTATAGCCAAATCGAACGAAGCCTCCAAATATAAGTGAATAGTTAAAATCTGGGAATATTATTCTCCGATACAGAGTTGTTTGTAGTTGTCATTCCAGATTATTACAACCTGATCATACAAAAGGTACGTCCTAAAGAATACTACAATATGGGACAGATGCCGGTAATGATCAGCGGTATTGGAATCAATACAGCATTTCACATGAGGATGTGGGGGTATGAAGTGTCTCCAGAGGCATAATAATATGCCGACAATTTTCCATTAGGACTGAGCGGAGAAATTTAATCAATTGGATGTAAGGGCGCCATATTATAAGTATAATCCACGTAGGATACTTCATAAGAGACCCACCGAGCTGTATAGGGAAGAATGCATTATTACTGACAACAAAGTGCACCATAACAGACCATGCATACTCCTCATAAACGTCAAAAAATATAAAGAAAAGAAAGCTAAGATTATAGACATTGCGATTCCAAACAATAACATTACCTCAACTGTGAGAAGCTTTGCAAATATCAGGAATAGGCAGCCGAACTAGAGGAGCTGTACCATATAGAATGTTTAGTGGACCATGACCCACCTCAGGTCTGAATCCGCGATTGCGAGAAGATTAGACGAATAATAATTAAAAAATAACAGTTTAAAAAACTATTATATCATTTATAAAACTTAATTACTTGAAATCCGATCGGAGTTGCACGATCCAGTGTCATGAGACTCAACCTCTCTCACTCATATTTTTATTAAGAATCTCCAGTTTCTAATTATTCGATTGATGAAAATTGGTTTTAAACTAAGACTAATTTTTTTATCTTTAAAAATCTTTTAGAAATGTGATTCTAAAGATTAGCTTTGAGTAAAAAAAATTCAACAAATATGACGGAAATAAATATGATAGAAATAGAAAATTACACGTTATTTTTAGGTGGTTCGTTTGTATACCACACAAATGAGATACCAAAATAGAACGTTGAGTCAATAAAATTGATTTGCAAGGCGATATCTCTGATGCCAAGTATAAATAAAATCAGAATGAAAGACAAGATTCAATATTGCAGTATCAGTTAATAATTGGACTGCGGTTAATTTTGTATATCACGAGAGGTGTAGTGCTTAGGATTATCATCACTAGAAAACGATCATGATAACATACATATCTAGTTCTATAAGTAGTTTTAAAGTATGACAATAACAATTACACCTACGTCTAAGATTTATAGATGTTGAGGAAAGATCTCACACCAACAAAACTTTTTCACTTTTTAAAAACTATTAAAATCTATGATCACATATAGTCTAACTGAAATTCCAACATGTATAAGTGGCTGCATAATTTAATAGTAATTTACTATGTCAATTGTAACTGTAACTTTCTCATTCTGTAATTGTTACTTTGTGAATTTGTCAATTACAATCTACTAACTTAGTAATTCTAATGTAACTGACCCTAGTGTTCAAAACACTAAAAATAAAATTAATAAATAAATCATTTCTGAAATACTATATTTTTAATGGTTTACACTATACACTACCCAATCATGCGCATACTCTTAACATTTCCTAATTAAAAGTCATTTTAATTGTTTAATACTGTAATTATATAAATTGGAAGAAGATAGATGACGGTATGAAGTAGATTGTAGGAAAGTAGGGCGAAGTTAATAAACTCTGGTCTAGCAGATAAAAATAAATAAATTTTCATAAATAATTTTTTGAGGTTAATAACTTCCAGTAGAATGAAATTCGTATTAAATTATCATAATATAGTACAACGTTTCGGGACCATTGTCCCATATTCATGTACTTAAAACCTACAACAATAATAAAACTATCATAACAACAATGTTCATCCTTATTTATTATAATTCAAACAATTATATTCACCTCATATTTTGAATTTCATATAGGAAATCATGTGTGACATGTATACTGTTCTTTCTTTTCTACCATTACTTATTTGCCCATCTTCTCTTCTCTTTAGCACAGCCATTACTCTATATTTCCTTGCTACCTCTTTGGACCTTATCTCATGTCCAGTGTGTTGTTTTTTTAAAAGTCCTGCTTTGTATTTAATTTTAACTTAGTGATTTGTTTCTTAAACCCGTTTATTTCTTCTGATTTTTATGTTTATATTTTGAGTCTATTTATAATGTCGGCGTAATGTGTATTTAAGTGTTTAGTGTCAGTTTTGTAGTTTGCTGTGTTTTGTACGTTTTTGTTATATATAAGGCTTCCAGAAATTGACTCACCAGACTTCCTAAAGAAAAAATCCAAATAAATTTTCCTTCAGTTATTCATTAAATTGCTCTTTTACTTACAGAGCAGGGAGCAAGAAAGAATGGAACTGCATTTATATTTTCACTTGTTCAGAACGTAATCAACTACACAAAGTAAACCCTAATTAGGAAAAAAAATTAACTTAACTATTTTGTGACTAGGTTTACGTAAATCTTGTCATTCTTTACTTTACTTGAGAAATTATCTTCCCCATTGCCCAAGAAAGAAATGCTTTATTTAGCTATGCTGCCCAACGATCATGATAACATACATATTTAGTTCTATAAGTAGTTTTAAAGTATGATAATAACAACTACACCTCTTAGATTTACTCATTAGGAGTGCTAAAGTAATTAGCACCTTGTTGTCGAGATTCTTTAGGTACTTCACTACACATTACGAACTCTGAATCCTTCACATCCCAGATCCAGAGCGATGGTTGCTTGTTTGCTAAGCCTCTTAGGTGTGTTCTCTTTCTTATCTTTTCTGGCCAGTCTTTCTCTTAGCTTCAGTTGTTATCTTACATCTCCAGTGCCTTTTGTTCACGTCTTTGTCTGAAATTGCTTTCCTCTTGTTTCCAATTAGTACTGATTTGTTTTCTAGACCTTTCAAACAAATTAAATAAAATAGCTAACATTTATGATGTAGTTATTCAATTAATTAAGAATGTTGAGATGAATGAATTTGTAAGTCAGTCAAAGGTCAAATTATTTGATCTTTCATAGTTTACGACTGTATATGCAGTATAGGTGTGATATCTAGCACTCATTGTGATATCTAACTGGTATAGTGTAGGCCTATAAGAAATTAAATTCTATGATAAAATTAAATACAGTATATTATTTATTCTATTTTGTAGTATAGATATTTTACTATTAACTATTGTACAATTCAAGAAGCAAAAAAAAATCAAAGCATCAATTAAAAGTACTAAGCCTTAGAAATTAGTAAATATACATTTATTTTGCTACAAAAAAAGGGTATTGAAATTTAGGATGATAAAAACTGTATCAAAAGATAAATAAATAGATGTATAAACAGAAATAATTCATATCTGGCTACTTCTAGGTCATTAATATAAAAAAAGAAGGTAACTATTTATTACCACCGTTTCGCCCCACATTGCCGATCATTATCTGGGCTAAATGAAAAACAAGATACAAACATTGTAAAAATTGACATAAAAAACATTTCAAAACGATTTTGAAATGGATTTTTTTATTTTTAACGTTCTGTGAATTCTTATTAACTGCAAAGTGGGGCAAAACGTTGGTTAACAATAAATAATTTTTTTTAAAAATATTTAAAGGAATAGTCATCTAAATACTTATTAATAATAATATCTATATAAATATTTATTAATAATACAAACTAAATAATAACTTAGTAAAAAGAAAGTATAAAAATGTATTGTGGTATATTATAAACTACCATAAAAGTCTCTTTAATCGGTGACTATTTTCAGTTATCAGCCACGCCGATAGGGTAAAGTGTATAATCGTTTTTGTCATGACAGTATTAACTGTCGTGCAATATTGTCGCACAAGGATGGTGTAGTAGTTAACAGTACTTGTAATGGCAGTGAACTGTAATCAGTACTCTATGTAACTGTCATATATATCAAACTGTCACACTTCATCAATTGTAGTACCGATTAGGCAAGAAAAAATTGTTCTAAAATATTATTGCATTTCGATTATTTCAGAAGTTAAAATTGTTTTTGTTCAAAGCTTTTATCCATCTCCTTCCTTCTCCCACGCAGCTTTGTTCAGTGACTAGTAAGGGAAATCTATTCAGCATCTTAGTCCTTGCTGCCTCCAAGGGAACGATTCCGGCAGAACTAATGAGACTTTTTTCTTGAGAGTATGTTTTATCTAAACTTCTCGCTGGAGGAGATCTAGAAGCTCCCTTTTGTTATGTATCCGCTTCATGAGATACGAAAAAAACTAATGTGAGTATTAGTAAATTGTAGGTATCCCCCCCTATACTTCTTCCTTGGTTTGTTTTATTTTTTTTTTGTTTACTTGTCCTTAAACGGACAACCCCTTTCAACTCACATACAAAATTTAATTTCTTGTTAACAGAACATAAATTTAAAAAAAGAAAAAAGGACCCTAAAATACAGAATTCGTAAATACACATTTTCACAATAAATTTCCATCAGCCTGCCTCTGAAGCCTCCATCAACTTCATTAGTGAATATAACTGAAAGCATCCTCGACTTTATTACGTTCTAAATTCTCCGTTGAAAGCCACTAGGGTGTGAACATCGTCTAATCACCTGCTCCGAGATCAAAGCTATCTTGGGTAAAAAGATGTAATTAATTACTTCTTTTCTATTTTTCTTTATTATAAAATATTTAAATTGGAAAATAATTGTTATACTCTTCTATACATGTAGCAAACGTTTAAATCCTAAGTTTTGAAATATTTTAAGTTAATCTGGTATTAGAAGTTTGACCGAATATCGGCAACTTAAATTAAACCTCTCCTACACAATGAACAATTTCACATTGGTTCTTACGTTGCGCAATAGTTCGAAACAGTTATCTGAAGGTTCTAAGATGTTTAATAACGACCAATAGTTGAAGTCACCGCGAATCTACGGTCAAACGACGGTCATTTCGTAGGAAGCTCCAAAGAGAAACTAATTGGCTTGGATATAAACATTTTTATAGTGAGTCTATTTATTGAAAACATACAAATAATACAATAGAAATTTTTTTTTTATTAATTTATTTATTCAAATTTACAACTGTACATAAATACATCAAGTAAATTTGAGGAAATCATAATGGTATGGTACAAGCATGTAGAGAAACTATCCATTGGTAGCACTCTAAATATATTTTTTCAACAAAAGGTCTCGCGGCCATCTTCTTTTCAGGCGCCTCGGAGGATTGTCAGGAATAGAAGAGGAAGCAAGGTTAGAAACTACTGGGTTTGGGTGGTTAGGGAGTTTGTAATGGAAGGAGTAATATCTGTTTCGGGCTAGATCGGTTACAAATGGAACATTAAGGTCTTTGTGGATGATTTTATTTGTGACAAAGTAGGGAGCATTTAGGATTTTACGAAGGATTGGATACGAGATGAATTCGAAGGTTTATTGGAGCCCCAAAGCTCAACGCCGTATGTCCAGATAGGCCTTATAATTATCATGTAAATCAGTCTTTTGTAATGAATTGGAAGTTTGGACCGTTTGTCTAGTAAGTGTGGTAATAATCGAAATCGACGTGCATTTCCTGTCTTTTCAGTCTTGTGTGAGGATTCCAGGTTAGTCGTTTGTCCAGATGTAGTCCAAAGTAGCGGATCTGTTAAAAAAGGGTAAGGGCAACATTATTGAAGTATACTGTAGGGTAGGTTTACGACGTAGGGTAAATGTAATTTGATGGGATTTGTTGGAATTCATTTTAATCCTCCAATCACGACACCATCCTTCGAGGGCTGTGATATGAATAGAAAATTTGAAAATAAAATAATGATTAAATCTTAAAATAAATGATCTTTAATATAAAAAAGAATCAGGAAACTAAATGATGAAAATGAATATACAAATATGCAAAACTAATAGTTATATATACAATGCAATACTTTGGTGGTGACATCGAGAGGGACAGAGGTGAGAAGAGACAGTCCTGAAGAAAGGATATCATGACGTTTTCAATTTCAGGCGCTTTTTAAATAATGCTGGATTTAACTATCTTAAAGTTTCATCTTTCCGTTTTAAGCTAATATTTCAAAAGGGATATAGGACCGTCGCTCCACGGGGGTCTTAACGGGGCGGGTCAGGCGAGGATGGATTGCCTACGAATCTACGAATAATTGTACTCCTATAGATCTGAAGAAGATATTTATGTCCATCACAGTAGTGTAGGACTATTAATACGTAGTTGTTTATACTGATTCAGAAAGATGCATTAAATAGACAAATTCTAATTATGTTAATCACCGCTATGGTATTTATCAAACGCAGTTAAATATATTATATTAATCACAATCAACAGTCAAGATTTAATGAAACCAAAATATTCACACTGCACTGTACGAACACGAACGAGTTTGTGGAATGTACTGATCACAAAATATTTAAATCATGATGTTCAAACTTTCACTGAGCTAAAAATTAAATATACAGTTGCAGATGAGATGATTTCAAATGACTGATTCTGTTATTTCTTTTCGTTAATAGTTCTTGCACTATTTTTTAAATATAGAAAAACGATAGAAATGTGTATTTTCATATTAATATGGATCAATCAAGTGCTACAAATGCCAAGGACCCGAATCCGGCTGAGGAAGATAATTTTTTTTTCTATTTTACTTTTGACGTGAGTCAGTTTTGTGGGTCCGACAGCCGTCCGGGTTCTACACAGCCTCATTTATTAGGTAAAAATTTTGCAGTCGAGAGTCTGGGTAAATCATCTTGCACAACCGTAAGTTTGGTAACAGTACTTCCTTACAAAGTGCAGCAACCCTGACCCTTTATGGGTAGTAACGGTTCATATTTTAATTTATTTTTTTTACTATAGGGGTATTCATGATCTTTGGTTTAACATGTTAAAGCGTGTTAAATGGAAAAACTCATGTTAAATCGAAAAAAATTGCCTTCTTTTACCGTGGTAAAACGAAATAACATTTAACATGGCTGAGAGTCTGTTACTTGGTCTGTTAAATGGAGAATGACGTCACACAATAGACCAGTTGAGATCGCCGCCATTTTTGTTGTTATGACAGCTCAGTTCTTTCGTGTGTTTGTGGTATTCATATCCCGGTTATTAAACCAGAATGGATACTTTTAATGGAACTGCATATCTTAATGATAGAACATGGAGAATACTTTCAATACAGTTGTCAATTATCTCATCTTCATTCTCTTCCTCACAAGTTTGAAGATCAATAAGACACTCCTAAGCTAAACTTTCACACAAATTCCACTTTTCACTAACTCTAGGCATGTTGTAATAAATTACTTAAATCAAAACTGAAGTAAACAATAACATGAGGCTCTGGAAGGAAGGTTATAAACATAAAGGCTTATAAAACAAGTTGCTGAGAAAATCCGCTAGGGGCTCTTATGCAGTTAACGTTTAACATGACTTCAAATAGGGCTGCTCACAATCCTATAGTTATAACATTTAACATGGTAAAACATTTTACATTTAACACAACATCATGAATACCCCTTATATAAAATTTGTGTTTCTATTTCAATTATTCACTGCTTATGCTTTGTCTGGAAAATGTGATGAGAGGCATCGAATGGACAAGTTTATATTCTAATTGGTTTGATAAGGCTTCTCTCAACCAGTAAATCTGGATAATATAGCTTTGAATAAAAAAGTCGGATATGAGATATTTCTCAAATGACTGATTCTGTTATATCTACCTGTTATGCTTTTTTTTTTCTTTCTTGTCCTAAGTTTATCTACATGCATATATTTGTATATCAACTTTCTATTTCCATCAAAATTATGCGCCGTTATCCTGTGACCGGAAGATTTGTTGAGAAGTATCGAACGGACCAACCTACGTAAGAGTAGAGAGAGACCCCGGAGCACGCCGAGTGAGCCCGATTCTGGTCGCTTTGATCGGCCGAGCGAGGCAACCATTGAGCCAAGTATTCCCTCAGCCCCTCCATGATCGCTAGTCTTAGGTCTTCCCTAAGCCGCGTCGCATATCCAACGAAGTGGTGATTATCCGGCTTTCAGTCAGTCACTGATGGCGTTTAAAGGATGCCTTAATGGAAGGATTACATGTTACAAAAGGGTCCTGTTTGCCAATATTTTAGCTAATCGAATCCCTTTACCCAAGGACTTATAGAATGTATTTGAAGGCTTTTAGGACTCAACTTGTTTAAAAAATCTAATAGTCACTAATGTCAATTTATTTTGTAAAAATCTTGTGTGTTTTTTTATAATACTGTTCCTTACTTCTTGAACATTTTTATATCAACTCTCCCAATGTCTTTTTCTGAAATTAATTAAAACTAATATAAGAGTCTGCAATTATATGTGTTATCTTTATTTCCGGTTTTTTTTTTTCCATTAGACCAAAGCAAAGTAGTAACGGCTTTTAGTTTCCAAATTTACTGCCAGATTGAAGCATATGCACTAGCATAATGGTACAGGAATTTTGGAAACCCTCGTCTAGAAATTTATTGGAGCAGCCAAGATGGTATAGAATCTTAGTATAAGAGCCCAGGAAGAAAAAAGGCAGTTATTTCACCCCAATTTTTTATTGCTTTTATGAAAACTATGTATAATTTCTAGTCAAAATTAAGGAGTCTGTCAAGTATAGGTAGGGGAATAAAAAATGGCGACTGTTTCAAAACGTTAAATATAAGTAATTTTTCATTTGGAGATCTACATCACTAAAACTACCAAAAACAATAGAAAATCTAAGAGAACGTCATTTAAAGTAGAGTAAATTTTCAAAATATAAACCCTAATAGTGCTATTTACGTTCAATAGTTCTCGAGATATAGCTTTTTAAAAAGCAAAATTTCATACAAATGTTGTACATAACGTACTGAAAGATCAGTAGTTAGAGAATTTATTATGAAAAATCTATATCTCAAAAACTATTTAACCTAAAATGTCTGTTAGCATTCAAATTAAAGCTAGTTTAATGGGCTATAACGTCGTTCATGACATTTATCGTCGTAGGAGTAGTAGTTTTCATGATATTTCCTAAAATAAAATGTTCGGACAAATTTTCATTTGCTAAATTTATATTCATATACGAATATCATAACTACTACCCCTACGATGATAAGTCATAAACTACATTTTAGTAAGTTAAATTACCTTTATTTTGAGTTTTGGCAGACGTCTTGGCGTCTTATAGATCAAGAGATATATTTTTTCAAACATCAAAAGGTTTATATGAACAACTAGAAATTAACAGTTTATTTATTTATTTTGTCAAATATCATAAAAAATACTACTCCTACAAAGATAAACGTTATAAACTATTTTATAGTAAATTGACGTAGCTTTAATTTGAGTGCTAACGGACATATGTACGTCCTATGCTTTTTAAATAAAGTTTTTCATAAATCAAACTTATCGTCCGTACTACTAAATCAATTTTTTGTAGGAAATATCATGAAAACTACTATTCCTACGAAGGTAAACGTCATAAACATTAGTTTAACGCGCTATAATAATTATATATATAAATTATTATAGCGCGTTAAACTAGCTTTAATTTGAGTGCTAAAAGAAATCTATTCGTCTCATAGCTCCTGAGATATAGATTTCTCATAATATATTGACTAACTACTAATCTTTCAGTACATTTTTAAGAAATTTTACTTTTTAAAAAGCTATATCTCGAGAACTATTGGACGAAAAAGGCTCTGTTAGGGCTTATATTTTAGAAAATTTACTCTTCTTTAAATGATGTTCTCTTAGATTTTCTACTGTTGTTGGTAGTTTTAAAGATATAGAGATCCGAATGAAAAATTAATGTTTTTTAAGCTTTTGAAACAGCCGCCATTTTTCATTCCCCCTATCTATACTTGGCAGACTCATCAGTTTTGATTAGTAATTATACATAGTTTTCATTAAAGTAATTAAAAATTAGGGTGAGATAACTGCCTTTTTTTCTTCCCGGCTCTTGTACTATGTTCGTTGTTAAACAACCTAAGACTTTATCGGTGACAGTAACTGATTTCTTCAGTAGTATGACGAATAACGAGCTATTCCTTTGTAATATTATATTTTATTTTCAAACCTTGCATATAATGTTTCTTAATAAAGAAATAATTAATAAGAATCTATTCTAGTCAAAGTTTAATTGTTCCTTAATTTTTGTATGTTATTTTGAATGTTCAGTGTAAAAAAAAGTTAGCTCAGATCTTTTAGGTTTTTGAACAGTAGTCAGAGCAGAAGAGAGTGGTTTTAGACGGCCACATTGATTTCTAAATGGCAATTTTTCATTGAGAAAAAAAAAAGTTTTTCATAAACGTTTTGTGAAATTGAAACGTTTCCTCCTTATTGTTGCACACTAAATTATTCTATGCCTACCATACAATACTTTCTGCCTAATTACAATGTTAAATATCTAAAGGGCCTATACTTCATATTATAATAAATACTATTATTTTGTAAAGCAAAAATATAATTTTAATTAATTATTTTAATATAAAATAAAAGTGTGAAAGCGTACCTCATATCGAATCCTTATGTCAGATTAAAAAAAAATTATTATAAATAAAATAATATATCTGAACTGAAGAGTTTCACTGATCCATTCCTGTCATTTTTCTAATTGAAAGATTTAAAGACTAGTAGTAAAGCTCGGTGGTAGAGGGAACAAAAGTTGTAAAGCTGAAATTATATAACGTGCAAATAATTTATTCTGATTTTAACACTATTTAGTTTACATAATTTTAAAAAAAAAATTAAATTAAAATCAAGAAATATTTTCTAGAACATTTATTACTGAAATTACAAAATAAAATAAATAACAAAGTAAATAAAATTTAATAGTTAATGTAATATTTTGAAATTATATTTAAGATATGCTAGTTTATAATTAAAAAGTTTTTAAATTTGTCAATAATATGTTCATAATAAAAGTTGTTATTTAATGTAGTTTCATTGATGTTGGCCGGAACGTTGGACCTTTGAAGTAATAAATAACGAATGTTGGGACTGTATGGTTATAATCTATGATGTGAAATGGTGCACTAAGAATATAAAATTGAAGTCGAGATCATAGTTATTATAGCCATTAGTGTTAATATTAACTATATATATGGTATAACCAGCATATGGAGTATTGGCATTAAATAGTTCAAGAAGTTACTAGGTTAGCTCAATAAATCAATGAGAGTACTTCAACGCTGAAGGCATCTCCTGTTCTCTGCTCTTTCTCAAGGCTTCCTTCAGAGGCAAAAACAGGAAAGACTTAAAAGCGAGGGGCCCGGGAGCCCAGACACTTCAGAAATTGTTTTATAGCTGTATCTCCTAATGGACTTGTGTAATTTATTGAAATGGCTCTTCATGCTCCCTGAACTTTGTTTGCAGGGAGCGTTTTGAAGCCCTACAGGGAACGCAGCTATAGGAAATAATGTCTGCGGTAAATATCCACATCAGAGTTCTCTCAGAAATAGAGCAGGTGCTTTTTAGTGAGTGAAAAATCTACAGTACAAAAGGAATCCCTAAATTAAATGTTTTCTTAACAAATAAAGCAAGGATTTTTATTCAAAACTTCATCTGAATCGTTGTATCTAAGGGAGAACACTTCATTAAATTTTTATACCTGGGTAACAAGTAATAAATAAATAAATAAATAAATCTGTATGAAGTATGCCCTCAACCGAATTGCCGGACACACTTCATTTTTGGTTTGCTGGTTGGGTTGAAGTGGACTGTATAATTGAAAAATGAACATGATTAAATGAAAAATAAAATTCTATTGTTTAAGTTATAACTATGTTTATACACTATACAATACTGTTTTACTGAATTATATTTGAATTAATTGAACAATGAATCTGAACTTAATGAATGAATAGGTCTGGCATGGACTTTATGTGTGAACACTAATTTTGAAACTTAAAACATTATTTGAATTTTATAAATATCCGGCCAGGTATGGGACCATTGTGTATGGACCTTATGTGTTAACACTAATTTTGAGACTTAAAACATTATTTGAATTTTATTAATCCGGCACGGTACAGGACCATTATGTATGAACCTTATGTGTTAACACTAATTTTGAAAGTTAAAACATTAGAATTTTATTAATCCGGCCCGGTACAGGACCATTATGTATGAAGTATGCCCTCAACCGAATTGCCGGACACACTTCACTTTGGGTTGGCTGGTGGGGTTGGAGTGGACTGTATAATTGAAAAATGAACATGATTAAATGAAAAATAAAATTCTATTGTTTAAGTTACAAATGGTGTAGTGGGTGGCCGAAAGAAAACATTTATGATTAAATGGTTAGTAAATTTTGAAGGCTGGGCTATGGAATTGTAGATAATGAGGTGGTTGATGATGATGTGGACTGGATGATGATTATTGACATTGGGACTTACTTCTTCTTTCCTCTCACATTCTCATGCTTCTCTTCCCTCTGCTCCTGAGAACGACTCCAAGAGTTCTACTCACCCATGGTCGATTCCTGATATGAGAGACAAAGAAAAGATGCACTGCTTCTACCAGAAGACAAGATGGCTCTCACCTTACCTTAGTCTGGGATGCTTCTCTTCGCAGAGAGTGCTGGAGGAGGTGAGTTTTGACTTTTGGCCACATGGGCGCTAATATATCATGTAGGCTATTATGCCATAATATTTTATGGTGCCCCCTCCAATTCAACCTTTCGGTTGCCGTAGGTTAACCGGAACAAAATCAGTGGCCACTGAAAATTAATAAATATTACACAATCAACTAACTATATTGTTATATCAAGCTCCTAATAATAGTAATGTAAAACGCTACCACACATAAATAATCAAGAGATCAATAATTTGTAAGGAAGTAATGTTTTTAGAAAAACGTTTGTACAAGGAGGTGGATTTTTCAAGATTATGGTTAACCGTAAGAGTTTTCCCCAATTGAAAATACCAGGATTTACTAACAGCCACAGTAACAGAATAAATAATTATATGCCATAGGTAGACTCGAACCCAAGTCCTTGGAGTTAGTAGCACAACGCCTTACCTCTGTGCCACTTCATTCCAGATTTACCTCCTACTTACGATGTATTAATTTTAGAAATACGCAGAATTACGCATTTCAGGTTTTGTAGAATATTGGGTTTGTTTATTCTTTTACAAAAAACTCCTCAGAACTTAAGTTAAAAAGTCTAAGTCTTAAGTTAAAAATAAATAGGATAATAACTCAGATTGTTATTATAATTTATTGTTAAAAAATTATTGCTAATATCTTTTTCAATTTTCCATAATGACAATTGAGCAATGTCCAAAAAATTACTAAGACAGATAGTAAATAATCATATTTGAAAATTTTGATTTATTCATAAAAGCATTTTTTTTTAAGTCTAGATTTTTTTCAAAATATATTACTTCACGTTAAATTGTTTCAGAATGTCTAGTAAAGATCAGATATTAATGATTCAACTTTACTTTTCTCTATAGAAATTAACTTAATAATTAAATTATAAGTTATTATTATAAATTGGAATATAAGAAGTCCCTATAATATGTACAAAACACTCCTCAACTTTTTTATTTTTAAAACCAGAGAAATATTATGTGCTACGTGGTTTAATTAGCACTAAAAGTAGACTCATTATTGTGAATTGTTAATTATTAATTCTGATAAGTCGATGTAATTAATACAAAAGAAACTAATTGACAGCGGTAACAAAAATTTAATGCCTCAAAATAAAGGGATTGTTGTGTATTATACAATTAAAATGTAATTAATTATGAAAACAGATCGTGGAGTTTATTTAACTGAATAATTTATTACATTGGGTATTGTTAGAGTTATAATTAACTGGTTTGAAGAGTTTGTGAATTATCAAATTAACTCCTGATTGTTTATTAGAAACTGGACGTGCCTCGGGGTTTCACCCGCATTGAATTTGATTTACTTTTTTGAAAAACGAAAGAAAGAGTCAATTAAATTTTAAAAAAAACTATTATTACTATATGACATAATATTGATATTTATTTATTGTGTTTTTCAACAAAATGAGAAACAGATTTTGACAAAAAGAATTTAATAACGATAAAGTCAATAATGAAACTTTTTTTTATTTATATACGAGTTTGGTTAAACTATCATAATTTTCTTTATTGAAAGTATTATTGTGAACAGCACAGGTTCCAAATACCTCAATATTTTTATTAATCCGTCGATTTTCTCGATCTATTATGGAGAAAATCTGAGTAGGTACGGTCTGTACGACTGATAGTATAATGAAAATATTTTTAATTACATATCTTACTGTTGTCCACGAGAATTTTTAGTTGATACTAAATGGTCTTTGTACTAGTTATTGTTAAGTATTGATAATTCTTGGAAGATTATCCTGATAGTTTGTTGAGTTCTGTTTTATCTTATGGGTAACCAGTTAGTATTATTTTATTTAAATATTTTATATTTTTTTTTTCAAATCCTCTTTATTGATATATAGTTACGATTAAAAATATCTAGAATGTTGTTAAGTACGTCGCTTATATAGACAGCGAGATGGTGGTTTGATTGTTTTAGCAAATACCAGACTATATGATGTGAGGTGAAAAATAAAACACATTAAGTAGGTTGAAATGAAGAAACAGAAGAAAAGTTGATACATTTTTTAAGTAGGGTTTATTTATGTGTTATTCTGTAACTGGTGTATTAATGTTCTTAGTATTGAAGTCGTCAATCACCAAAAACAGTGTTCTAATGGTTAAAAACAATGGATGATTCTAGAGCTTGGAAATAACTTTATTGTAGGCAAATTGAATCGAGGCAATCTAATTTGGAACTGAAGTGATGTTCAGAGATATATTAATACTTTGTATGTAATAATGTAATAACTGTATAATATATATAGAAGATGTTTAACATAAATAAGTTGAAATAACGTATTTAATAGTGCCTACGTTTCGGCTAGAATTTGCGGCTTTCATCTGGAATAAGAACAAAGAAAAAGATAAAAACCTAAAAATACAGAAAATAAAATATAAACAGAATGACATAAAGTAAATAATTGTACAGAATGAATGTAATAAAATTAAAGTGATGAAGGAAGTGGAAAATAAAATAAAAACTTTAATTTTATTAATTTCATTCTGTACAATTATTTATTTAATGTCATTCTATTTATATTTTATTTTTTATTTTCTGTATTCATTGGCTGTTATCTTGTTATTTATATTATGATTATTATATTATCTTGTTATTTATATTATTTATAAATTTATATTATTTATATTATTATATTATGTTATTTATAGGTTATATATATATAATTATATATAGGTTATAGTGTTTTGCCCAGACAGTCCTTATCTAGTTTATAGGGAAGTAATACCTGGATCAATTTTAAGTAATCCTCTACAGAAGGGGTTGATTGAAGTAAAAAAGAAAGGTTGAAAGTACAGAATATATTGAGGCGTAAATTGATATTAGCGAGGGAAGTAAGGCAAAAGATAATATATAATAATGTTAGTTTACTTAAGAGAATTTAGATAGTTGGGAAACGTTATTGGTGCGATGAGACGGGTTGATAATAATTGGTCACCAGTTCGTGTTAGAAGATGAAAGTAAAAGATGATTCGCTTACTTGCTGTGATCCCCATACTGGATGGGTGACCTGGGCCCTGTTTCATAATGAAAGCTAATAGTATTAGTTCATAGTACAAGTATAGAAACAACGTGGTGATTGGACTAAAACTTTTTTTTCATAATAGGGAGGATTATTAGTGATATTACAGGAGTTAAAAAGTACTGAAGTTACTATTGCACAAGTCAGTGTAATTGTATTAAGTTAAATCAACAAGACTAATAGTATTAGTTTGTAGTTTATTATGAAACAGGGCCCTGGTGTGTGATCTGTGGCTCTGATGGTGATGTGCCGACCTCCAGGTTGTGTACCTCCAGTTCTAAGCTCTGTTCCCTTCTTGCTTAGCTGGACATCTCTAGTCAAAGGCTAGTAACTGAGTGAGGACAGGCCAGAGATTCCTGGAGAATCTTCAGGTTCCTACAGTGAGGGATGGGCCCTCCAAATCAGCTCTGGTTGGCCATTTTCTTTATATCTGAATGTAATGTTAGTAATTTCCTGGGTATTTCACTCGATTAAAGTGACCCTCTTATCTTTTCCCCTTCTAACCTATGTCCTCATGATATAGATGATCCCCCTAACCTATAGCATAATGCATGAATAAAAAAGAATATTTTTAGAGAAAAAAATTCGAATTAACAATACAATTTCTCATACAATAATACTCTTTGTTTCCTTAATAGTTCCATTAAGCTATTATAAAATTCAATTTATGGATTAGAACATCGGTACTCATCAGTATCATAAAAATATTTTTTATTTATTGATAAATATTACAATATTCCCAACAATGTTGTGGCATTGTGCCAATTTTATAAGTAATAGTGATAACTGATTACATCCATACTAAAATAAAATAACATAAGAATAAAAAAAATAAATAAAAGTACATGAAAATAAATAAAATCTCTCTCTAAATATATACAAACAGAAGGATAAAGAAAATAAACATAATCAAACTATGTAAAAGAAAAAATAAAATAATCATCAGTCAAATTTACACTCTTATATACAATGTTTACACTATCTACCTGAGGATCCCTGAGCCCACTCCATCCTCCACGTATGAGAGGTAGAGCTGAGATTCACGCGCATCCCTCTCACCGCGTCGCTGGTTTTGAGCCAGTGGAGGCTGAGCAAGTGCGCTAACACTCAACTTGACTGAAAAATCTTACCACTGCCAAAACTCCAATTATCAATTATTTTACAATAAGTCTCTAGGCCACTGCCGTTCAACCTTAAAGGTAGATTGTAGGGATGGGTGGATCTGGATAAGGACAGTATTAATCAGTAATACTCTTCGTAGCCATTTTTTAAAGTTTGTAACTGCTTCACTATGAACTCAACATAAATTATCTGGTTTCGATGTAAATCATTTCCCTTTAAATATCATATATTTCAATTTTTTTCAAATTGAACAAACCCATTATACATCCTCTAAAATTATTCATACAGTATGTAAATTTTCATAAATTTCAGAACAATTGGGTACTATGTATAAGTAAATGATATATTCTTCTAGTCTTTAATAAGTGGCATTTCAAACTAAATTGAATTTCGTTTTATCATTTTAGATTAGAGGTTTAAAAATTCAATGCATAAAGGATTTGCAGATAAAGGAATCCAATTCCCTTTCTGAATATAAACAGATTGTTTATCATCTGTTTATATTCAGAGATCTGTGAATTGCAAAATTCTAGAAGAAAAATATAAAATAAACAGAAAAATAGTCAATCAAGAAATGGAATTTATGAAGACTATTTATTCGACCTGTTACATCATTTTTTGGCAGTAAGTGGTAATTTTATATTGCATGCAACTTTAACAGGAGTCAAATCAAAGGTTAAAATTTCTAAATAAGTTGGTACGAATTGAGTAAATGATTACAAATAGTCGCTTAAGCTGAGATACCTCATGACCCAAAAAAATCTAAAAAGTTTGACGTCAGAAAATAATGCATTGGTCTTTACAATCTACAAAATATTGTCTAGGCGAGATATCTATAGAACAATGAATTTTTTATTATTTTGTAAAGTCGTACTAAACTCGTATTGATGGTATTTAGGAGTTACGAGGTGTCACACCTGCTTTTATATTCTCCTAAAGAAGTAAGTCATTTCTTACAATGTTCAGTTAAAAACAAAATTCACAACTATATAGGCACGCTAAAACATCTTTAAAAAAGTGTAATCTTTCTCTGGACTCCCGGGCACTCAGAAATAGCTGGATAAAGCGGCTAAAGAGGCTGAGGCTACAATGAACGTTCCACTACTCCAAATTTACGAGCCGAAAGACATAAAGGCATTTTTAAGGAACAGAATCCGAAAAAGTTGGGATTCAATGTGGGCTGACGTACCACTCACCAATAAACTAAGAAATGTTAAAAAAGCACACACACAAAAGTGGACAAGTTCAATAGGGGAAACAGAAGAGAAGAGGTGGTTGTTGCAAGAGTAAGAATAGGACATTCCAAATTAACACACCTCCACTTAATCACAAATAAGGACCAACCTATATGCCAAACCTGTCAGTCTCCATTATTGATAAAGCATATAATTGAAGAATGCTCAACATTTCGTCAAGTCTTCGAAAATAATAAAATTCCCCATACAAGAGAATTGGCCCTTAAGGACTCAGCAGAATCCATAGACAAAATAATAAAATTTCCGAAAGAAACTCAACTTTATACTAAAATATAATCCACCAATACCGACCAGTGTAAAAAGGAAATAGTCTACATTCAACTATCAAATGTCAAAGACAAGAAGGTAAATTAAGTAAAAAGGGTATAATAACTTAGATGTTAATCGTCCTGAATAAAAATCTAATCTAATCTAATCTGTTCAGTAAAATGTTTTATTTTTTTTTATTTCCGCATTAACTTCTAGTAAACTTCCTAAATATCATACAAGAGGATATCGTTATCTTTGGAATACAGACGATAGAGGAGATCACTGACAGACTAGGGAAGAGGAAGTTATTGAAGGGATCAGTTATCAGTGATGATTACAGAAGCTCCTGACACCCTATCACCCACCCTCCTCCCGGCACCTACAAACCAAATGAAACTGGCTTCCGTCTGACAGAATTATTGCATCATCTCTCGCCGCTCTGTCACATAGTACGAATCCTCTGAAATTATTTCACATATCAACCTGCGGAAAACCAATTATTTTTTCAAAATATCTTGAACATTTTTATTTTTCTAATCAACACATACAGATGTTTTTTTTTCATTCAAGTACTTTACATTTATTTTTTTATAATTTTACATGTAAGCTTCCTAAAAATATTATAGAGAATCCCAATTTTTGTATAATATTAGCTAGTTCTTGTAGGTAAAAAAAGTATTTTTTTTTTATTGAAATAATACAATGTGCCACAGCCAATGGCAACAAGTATAAAGGCAGTAGGTATTCAGCCATAAAATATATACAAAATTAATTATTACTATTATTCTCTATTTTTGAAATTTCTGCAAAGCGTATGTTTTTGCATATAATGTAAAGTAGTATTATTTCCAATTTTATTTTAATTTAATATATCTTTAGAGTAATCTTGTCTAATATTTTCGTTTCTTTCTTAACTGCGATTATTTAACTCAGTCGTTTTCTTATTCTGCTGTTATTTAACGAATTAAACTACCTGTATTTACTTACGATATTAACTACTCTATCTAATCTAATTAATCTATATTTTGTTTTTTATTACTTTTATATTTTTATACAAATTAAATAAAAGTAGAAATAATAATAAAATAAAACAGTGGATAAATATTTATTGAGGTGATAAAGAACAAAATATTTAAATAGCTAAATATAGCTGTGAGTCATCCCTGTGGGTTGCGGAGCCGTCCGGGGTCTACCCAGCCTCATGAAGTGGGTACCTTTAATTAGGTAACAATATGGCGGTCAAACGTAATTATTTAAAAAGTACTGCAATCCTGACCTTTCATTGGTTGTAGCAGTACAGATTTATTTCTTTTTAAAATAAATAATAGCAAAATAAGAAAACAACTAAAGTAAATAACGGAACATAAAAAAGAAAAAAAATACTGGATAAGACTCATAAAGATATTTTAAGTTAACATGAAATTGCAAAAAAGCGCAATATTATGATTTTTTCTGAATAAAATAAAAAAAAAACATAAAAATCCCATCGGATACAAAATTAGACTAGCATACCAACATATGGTATTCCAAGATAAACTATCTGTAATTATGGGATAGTTTGCCAACGATTTAGTAGTCACCAACCTTGTTTTTCTTTCTCAAACCGTAGTCAAGATTTTCCTAGAAAAACAAGTTTTTTCTCATACAGATCCAAATTTCACTGATCTAACTGAACTTTTCTCAACTTTTATTACATTTTTCGGAATCCACAATAAATTCCTTGCATGACAGCAAGCAATTGTAGAAAAACATATCCTCCTATATGATCATAGCAGCAAATTCTTTTGCCGTGATTCTGTTTACTTCAGTGAACAGTGAATTTTAATCAGATTTTCACAAATGTTTCTTTGCGTACCTTTGTCACTATTCAAGCTAAGGATTTTATTTTATTATTAATATTTTTTATGTATTTCCTCTCACTAAATAATGAAACAGTATAATTTTTAAAATACTTAATAAAAAAATAAGTTTTAATTTACTGCCCCTTTAGAGTATTACTTGCCCTCAGGCTATTACATTATAGGAGGAGAGAATACTGGACTCAGACAAAGCAACAGCACAATCACCACTTAATTGACAATAGATGATTAATTGGTGGCATTCCACTTGAATGCTAAGGATCACCACGGCCTTTATAGCCCATTGGTGTTCTGTTAAACGATTTGAAGCTACGTTCTTGTGAAATTTGTCTTGGAATGTACATGACTCTGAACTAGGAGATAATATAAATAACCGTAGAATACTTAATAATCGTTATCATAAGTACAATTATGTTAGTTATTTATTTAAAATAACGAAGATTTTCAAGGAATCGTGTTGTAAGATGGATTCTTCTTGTTCTGCCGAACTGAGAGAAAATAAGTAGTATTTTAGTATTATAAATAAACATTATTGGTGCATTTATAAGTTAAACTGTATTATAGATTAAAATATATTATAGATTAAGTCATATTATAGGTTAAACCAATAGGATATAGAAATTATTTATAAACTTCAGCTGATGGTAAGGTGAGATGTAGGTTAAATATTTTTGACTTCTCGGAATAACCGCAAGGTCCAAAGCTCCAAGACTACTAGAACATGGAATACACATTAAAACTACATATTTCTCAGATACTGTAATCTGTGTTTGGTGTGCAGTTATTGTTCATGTGAACCAAAAGCAATAGGTAAATCTGATTAGGCCGCCCTTACCATCCTGTTATAACCAGAGTGGGCAGATCGAGTTTTCATTCTGTTGGGCCGCCAAGAAATAAAAGTCACTCTGCACAGGCTGTTAATCAAATCAGAGGTGCAGTTACAAAGTTGTCAAGGGGATACACAAACTCTGCAAAAAACGACGTCGTCAGGATTAGACCGATTTGTACTGTGTGCACATTCCTAGCCAGAAAAAGCACAGAGCGGTTAGCAGAGTATGTTCTGAGCACCTAAAACGGCCCAAATAGATGGTGAAGTGGCCTTCTCAAGAGAAAGATCATTAGTCTATTGCTTAGCAAAGGTTGTCGGCGTTAATGGTAGATGAAAAGAATTCATAGCAGTCCCAGAACCGAAAGTGCAACGGGACGCATTGGATCGGAGATTGCCTTAAGCTATCTACAGTAGCGTTATTAAATAAATAATCCACAGGAAAAAGAGAATCGTGGTCTTTCACTCACATATAAAATCTTGGAACACGCTCTGTGAATGCAATCGGACATATAAAAGATACGATAGATTGAGTGATTGTATTGCGAGATGTCTTGTAGTTTTGTACAATCCATCCATTATTCTTTGACCCGCTGAGGAAGACCTAATTGATGTCATGTTGTAGAAGCCAGCTTCTACAACGCAAGAATTGGGCATAGACAAACTCAAAGTTTAAACCATAGAGTGCACAAAAAAAAAAAAA
>NW_027104937.1:137275-153318 GCF_000696795.3 Halyomorpha halys | reverse complement strand
AAAAAAAAACTTTTCTGTATTAATGAAAATATTTATAAATTAGTTGATTTACCATCCTTTAACACTCTTTTTTTTTTTTTTTTTTTTTTTTTTTTGCGTGATTATTGTCTTTACAGGTTTCTACCTATATTCTAACCTCAGTATGGCAGAAAATTAGCTTTCTGATCCTTTAAATTTTTATATGGCCATCTCGCCCGTACAAAAAGGAGAAGTAGTTTCTTGAATTTTAAAAGATGTATCTCTTATTCCACAATCACTTATAAAACTCGTGAGCGTAGCAATTAAGTTCATAAGACTGTAACAAAATAAAGTAAGGAAGAAGAAAAAATATAAAGATTTCAACAAAAGGATTATGAAACCAAATTGATTAAATATTGGTTACAATATCTGATTTGTAATTTATGGGTGCACGAAAAATGGACCAAATTTGAGGACATTGGCTTCAAATGTTGACGTAAGAAAAAAATATAACCATAAGCTTGTGACTGAAAAGGAAAAGAGTACTGGTGTATTTGTTGTCAAGATTCATTCTTCGGGACCGCCGAAAAATGAATATTAACTGCCGCAGGTAGGATACGAACCCATAACATTCCGAACCTAGCGGACTGGGACCAGCGACCCAACCCGCACGGCCGTCAAGTCCCTTTCGGTACTACTATTAGCTTTCGGTTCATCTTTTATATTAATTTTTATGGTCTCATAACATAAAAGACTTTGATGTGATGTTCATTTTTTAAACAATGATAACAAATATAATTGTAATAAACATTTGATTATAAACAACATATTATCAACATACATACGTAAAAAAAACAATAATTTATACATTAACATCAATAATAATAATAATCTTAACTAAATTGCTCTATTTACAGTTAGTATCTTACTAAATACATCATGGAAATTATTTATTATGAAGAATGATACTCAATGTTTTCGGTATAAACATAACTTGAAGGGAATGTATTCCGGATTTGTTCCAAGTGTAAAACAATATCGTGCGGCTGTCAATTTTTCAAGCACATAAGCGGATTAAGTAGGGTTGTTGGAAAAGTGATTTTACTAGCTAAACGGATTTGTGAGGGCTTGAAATGAATAACTGAAACACATGGATTTATTTTCAGTCAACGCTGTTACTTTAAGAGTATTAAGTCAATGTTAACAAATGACTTTGGGAAGACTATAAAAATACTAGGTATTAAAATCTTTATGTTGATTGTTAATATTATTTAATAATTTTACGAGTAAGGGTGGAGAAATAATATTATAATAATATATGAGGAGAAGACTATTGGGGGTGTGGTCAGAATATAATACAAATAAGTGGAAATAATTTATTTAATAGTGCCAACATTTCGGCCAGAATTTCTAGCCTTCATCAGGGCTAAGAACAAAGAACAATTTAACAACCAATGAATAAAAAAACAATATACATATAAACAGAATGACATATAGCAAACAATTGTATAGAATGAAATTAATAAAGATTAATTGAAGAAAAAAGTGGAAAATAAAATGTATATATAGGTAATTGAATAAGTAAGTGAAAATAACATAATTAAAGAAATAAAAATTTAAAGTTATATAATGCAAAGGAGTATGATTATATTGGTTTATTAATAATTTAAAAATTAAAATTATGGACAGAAAAAATTAAATAAATAAATAAAACAAAATTGAATGAAAGAATTGAAAGAAAATATACGTAACTAATGAAGTATGTAACCATAATATTAGAATAAAGAAACAAAATATTAAGTTAGACAAAAGAAGTGAATGGAAAACATAAAAATTTAAACTAATAAATATATTAGTTTTGTTTACCATATATTATTATTGTTATATTTTCTATTCACTTCATTTCTCTAACTTAACTTTGTTATTTCCTCAATTGTCTTATTTTGACTTACTTATTCAATTATCTATATATACATTTTATATTTCACTTCTTTCTTCACTTTATTTTTATTAATTTCTTTTATTCATTGGTTGTTATCTTGTTCTTTGTTTTTAGCCTTTTTTTTTCTTAGCCCTCATGAAGGCTAGACATTCTGGCCGAAACGTTAGCACTATTAACTAAGTAATTTCCACTTAAATGCGTTATATTCTGACGGAACCCCCCCCCCCCCTAGTACACTAAATAATATTAATTGCATACTTTTTCTGACTTTATGATAATAAGTATTTTAGGAGAAAAAAAAATTAAAAATATTATTTCATAGAAAATCGAGAATATTCGAAATTATTGAAAATATATGAACCTCGTTTTGTTCAGTATTATTGTATTGATAACAGATTATTACGATTAACGATTTACAAAAGCGAACTTAATAAGGTTGTTGATTTGCAATGATATTTCATTGGGTAAACTCTATAAGGGTTAATGATCAGATAGGACTACGACAGAGTGAGGGATTAGGTACCAACTTCCTTGCTGGAGGAAAGCGAGGAAATTGCCTATTTCCCAGCAGAGCGGGGATTGGAAAATACTCGGTAGCAAAGAGATTTACAAGAAACCTGATGCTGGGACGCTTTCCTTCTGTATTACAGTCTGGCTTTTTTCGTGTTCTTCTTTCTTCGTGGGTCAAGAGATTGTATATGTTTATAAAAGTTATTTTGTTTTATTTTTTTTAGTAAGCATAGAACATTGACGAAGTGTATATATATATTTCTAATTAGTAACATTTTACTAAAAATCAAATTTAAATGTAAATGTGTTTGAGGCTTTAAAATGAAATTTAAACTGAACTTTAAAAACATATTTTATCAAAAATAATATAGACCAATTTTATAATAATAATCTAAACATTCGAATATTTTTTTTGTTAATGTTACATTCATATGCTTGTAGACATTAGTAATAGAAGTAACAAAACTTATTTACAGATTAGTATAAATTAAATGATAACAACTAATATGTAGAATTCTTTTAATAGAATAATAATAATAATTGAATAATATATGTATATATAGTTGACCGTAAAAATTGATGGTCAGGGTTGCGGTCAAAAGTGAAACAAAAATAGTTTACAACTATTTATTTCCCGACGTTTCGCCCCACTTTGCAGGGCTTCATCAGGGCTAAAAAGTTACAAAATGATACAATGATAAGAATAAAAATACAAAGATAAGATACAATGATAAGAATAAAAATACAAAGATAAGATACAATGATAAGAATAAAAATACAAAGATAAGATACAATGATAAGAATAAAAACAAGTAAACATTTCTTAATAAAAATACGTAAAATATAAAGCTAAAAAAGTACAGGAGATGCACATAAAACAAAAACAATATGGGGAAAAAAAGAAAAAAAAATATATAGAGATAAAATAAACGTCATGAAAGAATAATAAAAATAAAAATAAATAATAATAATGATATAAAATGACAATAAATGAGCAAAGAGCAAGTCAAGATAACATACCTGCTCCAAGGAATCGGTTGAACAGAAAGAAATAATTTGTTTTTGTTTTATGTGCATCTCCTTTTTAGCTTTATATTTTACGTACTTTTATAAAGATTTTTTTATTTTTGCCATTGTTACTTGTTTTTATTCTTATCATTGTATCTTATCTTTGTATTTTTATTCTTATCATTGTATCATTTTGTATCTTTTTAGCTCTGATGAAGCCCAGCAAAGTGGGGCGAAACGTCGGAAAATAAATAGTTGTAAACTATTTTTGTTTCACTTTTGACCGCAACCCTGACCATTTTCTTATATATTAATTGAATAATATCTTGAACACTACCATTCTTAGTTACAATATTCAAATTTAGCCTGGAGAACTCTGAATTGAGCTTTTCTCCTCATTTGTAAAGGAAAGAACAAGACTCCGGAAGACCCCGCTTTTCTCTCAGCCACGTCTTTGGAAGTAAAGTCATTAAAAGCCAGTGGAGGATGAGTAAGGACGCGAACCGCATACGCTCAGGGCTTGATTGGAGAATCTGGTCATTTCCAGATTTTGAACGTAATAATTTACAATAAGCCTCTGGGCTACTGCCGATTCAACTTATTATTATTATTGGCACAACAGTAGGTTGTGAGTGAGTTTTGTATAAATATATGCTTGAAAGAATCCCGGATAAGGCAGGGGACTCGAACTCGCAACCTTAGGGTTGGCAAACAGGCGCGTTACCACGCTGCTACCGTTACCACCACCTTTTCAACTTACAGAGAGGATTGTAGGTATGGGTAATTCAGGATGGTGATATAATAACATTCTAACCTATTTTTAGATGTTTTTGAATGTTACCTCATGATCATTATTATAACTATTTAATTACTTATTCATACAACCGAAACTTCTGTACGAACACTGGTTCATTTTAAATTATCTAAAGAATGGAAAGCTGTTTCTATTGTTGATTACCTTAAAAATCAACAATAAGCTTTTAATAAAACTTTTCTCCTGTCAGGAAACTCTACGTGAAAGTTGATTGAGGCTGCGGAAACTCATCCCAGAATATACAAGTTAGGTACTTCTAAACGAGCTGCTAACGTCTGATGAGGAAAGCTTAAAGACCAAGTAATTAGGTACAACAATAAATTAAAGGAGTGTTGTACAAGTTGATAAGGCCGATGAGTTGGCCGGCTGTTAACAAAATTCTTGATGGAGGAGAGGGGTATCATCAAATTCCAAAAGGGAAATTACTCTATTGCCCCAAGCCTGTAAGCTCCGAGACCCTTGTATCTTCAGCGTATTTAGTATATTTCTCTATAATTCGTCTTCATTGTTCATCTTCTTGTGATCTTATAATAGGTATTATCAAGACTACACTCTCCACATCTTATTTCGCTGAAAATGTCAAAAGTTACAAAATTTTCTTGTTAAGGGGTTGTTGAAATGTTCTAACACAAAAGTGATTTCAGTCTTACATAACAAAGTTGTGCAGGCAACAAATTTTTGAAAATTTAGTCCATCCCATCATTTCTTACAAAGCCTTTAATTCGCGTTATTTGTCAAATTGGAATTTCATTATTAGAATATTTTTTATGTGTAAATGAAAAATAAAAATATCAAGTGGATATAAATTTTCAAGATATAAATAATTTTATTTTCCTTCTAATTACCAGTTTTTGAATCAACAAAAAATGTGTTTTAGGATCTCACCTTACTTTATTTATTTGGGATTATCTCTATTTCGAAAAGAAAACATATATAATCAGTTTAGCATGAGGGTAAATACATTTTATTTATCCGTTTTAGTTTTGGATTAGTCCAAAGCTTATCTCGTGCCAGAACCAGTTTTTTTTAGGACAAACGGATTAATTAGTGTTGAAAACATGATTATAACATGATAAATTGACCAAATACAACCGCAGTCGCAGGACGGTTATTGAATTCATGAAGGCATATCAAATTCTGTGATAATTACTAATAAAATGTATCAACCCACACATTAAGCCTTTAGCATCTACAGATCAACTACACTTTCTTCTAAAAACAAAAACAAATAAAAGAACTTCGTTCCTCGCATTGTCTTATCTGCTTTTCAGGACCTTGATTGTTTATTTTAATTTTTCTTTCTAGTGTCCTTGTTGATATAATATTTAAATTTTAAAATACTGCAAATAATAAGTTATTAAAAATAACTTATAATTAACACGATTGAGATCCTGACCTAAAAATGTATTGCTTTTATGTAAATAAGAGAAGATGCTCTGAAACTTTAAACTAATTGAGAAAACAAAATTCAAAGAAATGTTCTCTAAATACTTTTAGAATAAAAATTAAAAAAATGAAAAGTAGGGGAACGTTGAACTAAACCGATCTGGTACACTCTATATATTTGTTTTTTATGTATATTTGAAGCAAACGTAATGTTCTATATCTTATTAATATGTTCTGAAAATACAATATTTTTCTAACTGTTTATGACATAACGAATCTTATTAACTATCTTTTATATTAACTGTATGACGTAATTATTAACTATCGTCTAACTATCAGTGGTTTAATATCAATTCAGTTATTAAAAAACGAAAAATAATAGGTATTTTTAGCGCTCCCTGTAAAATATGTTTCGATGATTTTGACATTATTTTACTTTGTCTAAAATGAAAAATTTTAAAGAAATATTCATTTATCAGGAGTAAATTAACAGATATACAACTACAATTATTCAGAATAAGGATTGGTAAATTTTCTTCAAATAACTTATCACGAAGGTAGTTTCTTGTTTTTCTAAAAGAGAGTTATGTTTTCTGAAAACAATGGTGTCTTAGGCATTATTAAACGTTAAAAAAATCAATATGAATTTACTAGTATTTAAAAAATTTACTTGTCTTAAAAAAATGAATGGTAAATTTTTTTAGTATATTATATATGGTATTAAATATGTAGTCAGAAGTCAGCGAAAATGTTAGGGTTTTTCTTGAATAAAATCAACATCCAGTCCTCTGCTAAGGTCAAAAATTTTGATTTTAAATTTCGACCCCAACCCAAATAACATAGCAAAACCATAACTACCCGATCTTTTGGGTTTATTTTATCGATTAATAAACTGATAGTATAATAATAGCTTGTCATATAACTCATACTTCTTACATCCTAACTTTTTTAATTCATTTCATATTTAATACTATAATGAAGATAAAAAGTCTTCGTAAAAAAAGATTGCTAATTTATTATCTGGAAGCGATGCTTCTTCCATAAAATGGGGATGATGAAGGGAGCGATCGGAGGAACGGTAGACCGCAGGAGATTTATACCGTCATTACAGAAGGCGCTATTAAAGAAGGATCCTAAGTACCTGTAAATTGTACAGTTTGGCTCTTCGCCAATGCTCTTACTCTTCGCGCCTAAGGATCGATCCAAGTGGCCTCCAACAACTTTTACATCCTCAGCATATCCGTCCAATACTTCGGTAGTAATATTGTATGGAACAGTGTATTTTCCAGTGATGGATAAACAGCCCAAAAATAAAATAGATTAATAATTTGAGGAGAAGATGTTTGGGGGGTGCGGTAAAAATATAACACAAATAATTTGAAATAACTTATTTAATCGTTCCAACGTTTCGGCCAGAATTTCCAGCCTTCATCATTGCTAACAACAAAGAACTAGATAACAACCAATGAATTCAAAAAATAAAATATAAGCAGAATGACATAAAGTAATTAATTGTACAGAATGAACTTAATAAAATTAAAGTAATGAAAGAAGTGGAAAATAAAATGTATATAAGTAATTGAATAATTAATAAAAAAAAATAACAATAATAATGTATGGTGATTTTTTTTCTGTTCACTTCTTTTGTCTAACTTAACTTCATATTTTGTTTCTTTATCTAATATTATGGTTACATATTTTATGGGTTACATATATTTTTTTTCTCTCAATTTTATCTTTTGTTTCCATAATTTTAATTTTTAAATTATTAATAAATTAAAATATTCGTATTCCTTTGGTAAGACCAAGGAAGAAAAAAATAAAATAAAATATAAACAGAATGTCATAAAGTAAATAATTGTGCAGAATGAAATTAATAAAATTAAAATTAAGAAAGAAGTGGAAAATAAAATGTACATAAGTAATTGAATAAGTAAGTAAAAATAACATAATTAAGGCAATTAAATTTGACTCCTGTACTACATTTAAAAAAAAAAAAAGAAAATTGATAGATTCAAATAATATGGAGATCTTTAATAATGATGTAATCAGGAGCCTCAACGAATGTGAATCTTACAAACATCTAGGGATATAGCAGCTAATAGATTTCAAGAAAGATGCTAAGAAGATATTTGAGGATAAATTAAAAAAACGGTTAAAAATTATTCTCGGAACTTATCTGTTGGGGAAGAATATAATAAAAGCTTTGAATGCATGGGGGATACCGGCTTTAGCCTATTTGTTTGGCTTCCTTAAATGGACGAATACAGATCTGGATGCACTGGATTCTTACCTCAGAGTGCAATCAGTAAAACCTCAAAAATGTCATCCGAAATCTTCTGTGGTAAAAATGTACCTCCCAAGAAATAAAAGAGGACAGGGGCTTTCAAGCATATTAAAAACTTTCCGCAGCGAAGAAGAAATTCTAAACTACATACAAGCCAACATAGCTTCGAGAGTCATCTCAACTATTGTGGTACTGGACAACGACTACACCGCGCTAAGCCATCAAAATGGAAATCTTCCCTCTGCAGTGAACCAAGAACTATTGCTTGAAAACTGCAAATCTAAGGAACTGCATGGAAGATTTTACTATAGTTTATCGGAAGGAGCAATTTATAGGAGTGCACCCCTAATGTGGCTTCGCAAGGGTACCTTCTTCCCAGAAACAGAAGGATTTCTTTTCGCATTACAGGGCCAGGTGATAGCTACTAGGACCTACGGACGCCGTTTATGTGGAGGAAAGATAACAGAATCTTGTCGGATGTGTAGGACAGCATTAGAATCAATTCAGCAAATAAAATCAAGCTGCAAAGTGCTTGCTGGAAAAGAATATTAACCATATGGCTAAAATCGTCCATCAGAAGTTTGCCAAAAAGTTGAATCTTCTGAACGACATCAGGCCTTATTACAAGTACAGCTCGCAAGCGATCATTGATAGACGGGATGTCAAGCTCTATTGGGACCAGGCCACAATTACCGATCACACTATTCCTCATAATAAGCCTGGAATTTCACTCTTCTCGATGATTGAAAAATTTGCAAGAATCACAGAAATAGGCCTACCATCGGATAACAACCTTCACAAGATGGTAGCCAAAATAATTCGGAAATATCAGGATCTAGGAGAAGAATTAAAACAACTGTACAAGCTTGAGAACGTATATATAGGGTATACATAGTATATAGGGTGATATATACTCTGAATATCTCAACTAATGGTCTGATCCCGGAGACGACACCGGAGAGCATTAAAGGACTGGATCTGTCGCTGAATATTCTGGAACTAATGCAGAAAGCTGTGTTGCTTGGGACTGCATAGTCCAAAAATTCCTTAATAAGAAAGATTAAATTTATATAACCTTACCTTTGACCTGTGTCCGGGTAGGTACTACTTCCGTTGAAAACCGAGAATAAGGAAGATTCTTAAATAATAATAAAATAAAAATAGACAGAACTAAATAATATTATTATTATTTTATTTTGTATTCCACCTATCTGGTACTTTTCCAGGAACTCCAATTTTTAAATGCAAAAGTGAATCACTTGATTTGTCTGAAGAGTTTATCATCATGATTTTTATTTTATTTTTAATTTACCGCTGTTTTTCATTCCATAATTCTGTTATATGGATATTATGCCATCACAAATTTTAATCGAATAATCCCAGCAGATTTGAAATAAAAAGAAATGCGATTTTTTAATTTACCAATGGAAATTAATTGAATGTATTTCATATTAAATATGATCTCGACAAATGCTTTCATATGAGATTTCGAGGAATGCTATAAACGGACCAAACACCCACTGAAATCAATATATATAAGTGTTAATAAATCTGCGCATTTCACTTTGTATCCAGAATTTACCAGCGTAGACCACTGATGTTTGAGTGTGGTAGTATCTTGGAGTACTTTGGTGATTGCATTACGATAGCTGCAGTGTTGTAAGAGATATAGAGATATGTTCGTTGGAAGTGGGTGGGCTACGCAATTTTTATATTTCAACTAATTAATACAATTTTTGGAAAATAATTTTGATTTCAGTATTGTTCTCAATTATATCAGCCAGCAAAACCACGAAGCCTTATCACCTAATTTCACTGTAACTAGCTATGTTAAATTATATTCAAGTAAAATATATACGTTTTTATATTAGTAGATCTTTTCAGACACTTCGGAGGATTCTCAGGAATGGAAGAGGAAGCTAGGTTTGAAACTAGTGAGTTTGGGAGGTTAGGGAGTTTGTTATAGAAGGATTGAAATCTGGTTTGGGCTAGATCGATTACATATAGATATAAGGTCTTTACGTATGATTTCGTTTGTGGCCAAATAAGGAACATTGAGGATTTTACGAAAGATTTTAGATTGTAAGGGTTAGATACGAGAGGAATTCGAAGGTTTAGAGGAAACCGAAAACTCAACTCCGTATGCCCAGATTGGCCTTATTACAGTTATGCAGATCAGTCTTTTGTGCTGGATTGGGAGTTTAGATCGTTTGTCTAGTAAGTGCTGAAATAGTCGAAATCGACGTGCAGTTGCATTGTTAGTCTTTTCAGTCTTGTGTGAGTCTCGTTGTTTTTTGTTGGTCATTTTTTTTTTTTTTTTGTGTCCTATAACACAAAGAAAATACTCTATGATATAGGTATTTTATATACGATTAGAAAATGTGAAAGTCTTAAAAATGTTCAACATAATGTGTAATTCAAATTGATTCCACACAATACTTGCTAATACATTGAACGGTCAAACATACAAATCCAAACCCTGAATTCTCCTCTGTTACTCATATGTCATAAAAGAATTTAAATAGAGATATAGAGAACTTCCCTACTATACGAGTGTTGAGCATTTTTGTCAAGCTTTTGCTCCTTTGTAACTAAGTTTGTTTTCCTCTATATGCTCTTGTTTACTTTGTTCAAATCTGTTTGTATAGTAGTAACCCACGTTACGTCATAAACGTTTGTGAGGAAAACGAGAGAACGAAAGACAAAGAAAAAATAATCAGAATAAAACAATATATAAAGTTTTTTGACCTCACAACCTCAATATCTCTTCAAAATTAAACCAAATTCGTAAATTAATAGCGATTTTTCCTCGAACTCTTTTATTTCTACTTGTTTACTTTACTTAGGCTGATACAATCACCTTAAGAAGCAATTTTCCGCAGATTCCGAAAGAGTTGAAGAAATTGGTACAAAATATATTTGTGTTTGTACGCAACAAGCATGAAAAAATTATGGATGGTTTATCAAAATTTTGAGTTTTGAAATTATGTTTATTTTTTTTATTAATTTATATTTTAACAGTTATTAGTGGAGTTAAAATTGAAGAAAGTATCTAGGAATTTAAAATACTGCTATTGTAAAAAAGACCAAATAAAAAAAAAATATATATAAACTTGCTACATATACTGTAATAACCTAGAAGTCCCAACTGACTGGAAGCGTGTATTCCTTTCACATCGGAGGAGCTGCCGTTTCAATCCGAGTCAGTTCATATTAGCTTGAGCCCTGGTACAATATCGACCTCGTACAATAGCTCCTTTCACCCGACGAAAGGACAATCTTCTGCTCCTGCTGCTTGGCAATTCTTTTGTACTTTTTCCTTTTCGCTTCTGTCTGCGTTAAGAACCGATCATGTTTGAAATCAAGTTCCTTTGTGATATATGAGTAATAGGTTAGAAGTAAAGCATTTGGATTTCAATGTTGGACCATTTTAGCGGATAAATATTGTAATATACATTATGTTGAATATTTGTAGGATTTTTAAACAACATTCAATAATCATAGCTGCAATCCCTAACAGATCCCACCCATAACCTATACTTTTTTTCTCCAAAATTAACTGTATTAGTTCTGCAATGGAGTTATACATAACTAATTAAAAAAAGTATATGGCTTTTTTTACTAAACTTACCGGGTAGGTAAATTGATTGACGAATACAACGAAAAAATTATAATAATAAACAATAAACTGTGGAACATAAAGCTAAATTGTATAATAAAAAACCTAAGATAAATAAACTAATGATTAACAAAACAATCAGGAATGATAACTTTAGTAACAAATTAACATCTTCAAAGGCAATTAATGTAGACAAAAATTACACTTTAAGCAAAACTTATCATAATAAAATAAACAATAATGAATCGTTAGAGAAATTAAAAAAAATTATAGCAAAGCAGTCAACAAAACCGAACTAGGAATTCAAGAAAATATAATGAATTTATTGTCTTTAATAAAAATTTTAACTTTAATTTGGAGAAAAATACAGTCATTAAAGATATATAATTATTGACTTAGAAAATATGTTTAACAATATTTAGACATCTGAGAACCAAATGAATGCAAAAAGAAATAAAATATGTTCTATAATAAACAATCAAATAGCAAATATAAGAACAATAAAATATCAATTTTGAACATACAAATTAATAAAGATTTAAAAAATTTAAATAAATTCTTAAAAATAAATAAATACATCGTTACAATTAGATCGGATAAATCGAAACAATTAGTTCTATTATACAAAAATGAATACGAAGAAAAAATGGATAAATTATTAAATGATAAAAACACATGGGAGTCACTGAGTGCACCACCTTTTACAGATTTAGTTGGACAAATACTAATATGTCCAACTAAATCTGTAATTTAAACTGAATTCAACAAAATTCATATAATGGGGTTCATAGATAAATTAATGAAAAAAAATTACAAGCCATTAGACATCCCCGTGATGTCAAAGATACATGGTTTAATAAGGCTCCATAAAAAGGACAACAATCTATGTCCTATAATAAACAACATAAATTAGTCAATAAAAGCCTTGTCAAAATTCCTAAATCCTACTCTGAATGAAATTAATTATAGCAATGAATACGAAGCTAAAAATGCATTAGAATTAAAAAAAAAAAATAGAGAAGAGATAGGTGTCATGGATTTTGACGTAAAATCATTATTTTAAATGTAAAAGAAGATGATTGTTTAATCACCATATCAACATCAAACTAACTCAAACTTATGCAAGGTTAGCAATACTATATCCTATCCTAAACAGAAATTCCAAACTAAAACCAGAAACAACTGTTCTTATATTTAAAACAATCCTCAGGCCACTGCTGATGTACGGCTGTGAAGTCTGAGGAGCGGCATCCTTCACGAAAAGGAAAAAAACTACAATCTTTTCAAAATAAAGTCTTAAGAATCGCAGTTAATGCTCCTTGGTTCATAAGAAATAGCCAATTGGATTGTGAATTACAAGTGGAGTCAATAGTGGATTATATCAAAAAATGGTTCATGAAGTTCCACTCCCAGTTGCCGACAGTTAAAGGACCTACAACCTAAGTGACCTACAACCTGGGAAACCCAACCTCAACCCGAAGACTGAAGCTCAGACTGCCGCAGGGCATTCTTTTATAAATTTTTAATAAATATAAAATTAATTCATAGTTACACTACCTCTATTTACATATTATTATTCATTTTTTTCCTCTCTTTTCTTCTCTCTTCCCTTTTTCAAATTAACTTGTTTCTTTTTACTATTAGAAGACAATCGTTTGTTTTATTTAAGTGTTTAGGTGTACCAATATCATTATTTTTTGTTATTAATTTTACTTTCCTCTTTTATTAAGAAGCATTATTCTTACCTATTTATTTTATTTTATTTTTCTTTTAATAGGAACATTGTATATAGTTAGGGGTGTCATTTGTATGACTATACCCCCTCATAATCAACTGTTAAAAAAATATATATAATATAAGTTATATCAACCATGTAAGACCCACCAGACCGATCTGGTATAAAAATAATACAATAAAAATGATTGTTTGAAAATAATATAAGTAAACTAGAATAAAATAAAAAAAAACCACTTCAATAAAAGACAAGAAATGAAGGATTAATTTTTGTACAAAATACAATTTTTTTTGCAAATATAAGGGGAATTACGAAAATCGATTTCATGGATTACAGATGGGTTCAAGTATAACAGTCAATTTGAGTAGCACATGAATAATTTATTAAATACAGAAATGAAAAAGAGAAAAATAAACCTAATTTTAATAAAAAAAGAAAAAGAATCATCATAATCATAAAGAAAACAACTACAATGAAAATTAAATCTATTTAATAATTACCAGAAAAGAATAGAATACACTGTAATAAAACTTCAAAATAAAAATAATCAGATTTATGGATATGGACATTATTTTAGACAATAACTAAAGAACCAGTAAATGGACAAAAAAAAATACAATACAAGCAATATATTATTAATTTTTTCTACTGATTCTATTTATAAAAATATAAATAGCCATAGCCAAAAATGTAATAGATTGAGCAATCACCTTGCCAGACAATATTTACATGAAACAAATTAAGACAGAAGGATACAATATGTTAATAGCAATTTTTTCCCTAAAAGATCTATCAATAGAATCAGGTACAACAAAATAGATAGTAATCATATACCCAAAAATAATAAAGAACTAAAATAATAATAGAACAATGAGAGAAAAAAAAACAGTCATATCAACAAAGTAAAATAACAAAAACAACAAATCAGAAAAAAATCACTGGATTTTACAGGGAATAAAATAAAAAGTGTTCAAATACTTATATAACTGAGAGAAAAAAAAAAAGGTGAAACATTGAATAATGACAATAATAAATTCTTCAAGCTCTAATACATACTAGGCCTAACCGATAAAATAAAAAACAACTTTACTAGAATTTGTTCATACAAAAATTAAAACAGGGTTATAAAATACCAACTATCTAACATGAAAGACAGAATAGATAAAATGGAAAAACTAAATACATTATATTTGCTTCGCAACGAAAATTTAAAAAAAATTGCACAGACATCCTAAAAAATTCAATCCAATTTTTGTATAGTACAAGTTTCTGTTAAATGGATAGGTGAATGCATCAGTTGTGAAGGACATTATTTCAGTAATGTGATTTTAGTAAAATTTTAAACTCTATGTATATACATCACAATATTTCATAATAAAAATATATGTAATTGGAAAAATGAGATAAATATAGATTGTAAGAGTTTAATTGTATACATATAATATATCGACAAAATTGTAGATAATAATAAATTAATTATTCCAATTATAGAGTACAAGTGTATAAATATGGGGTTAACCCAAAAGGTCGTACAAAAAATATAGTATTTTGTTCTAAATGGATTTTTCTTTCATCTCATATTAACAAATTTATACAAAAAACTTCCTAGGAAACCAAATCTAGATATTTAACGTTTGTTAAAACAAATTTCATCTAAAATTCATCGTCGCCGGATGAAGTCAATGGTATCTAGCTTTTGATTTTTTTTTTTTTTTTTTTTTATTGGCCGATTCCCGAAAGGAATTGATATAAAAACATGGTTTAATACATACTATAAATGTAGTTCCTGGATCCCCACCCGCTTTAGAAAAGTGGATATCCAGAATTGTAGGATCTAGTATATGCAGCTAGATTAATTGATCCGTATTGAAATGTGTTCAAATTCAATTCTTGGAGTAACAGAAAAGATTATAATCATCAATATTTGGATTAAAAGCGATAATGTACTCAAAATATTAAAATGGAGTAGCCCATTTTATAATTTAGTTGTTTCTAGTATAATTTCATCTGAAATCGCCAGGAATTTGGCAGGCCACTTAGAGGCTATTTTCAATTATGGTGTCCCGCCTTCAAGTTTCACTTTTCAGTTTAATTTCGACGAAGGGTGTGGTATTTCAGAGCAAGGATAATAGGAAAGTGAGACCTCCTGCGTGAGCCTTCCCTCCAGATTATTAGGATCAAATGTTAACGTAACCTCTAACGGAAATACAACACTTACTTGATAAAATATAAAAAAATAGCAATCATTATTTTTATTTGCCTGTTAGTGCATATACTAATTAAAAATCAATATTAAATGAGAAATAATATGTATTATTCATATTATATGGATTAATACATACATATTACTTTTTTTTTTTTTTTTTTTAAACTTTTTTCCTTATAAATTCCTTAGAATTTGTAAATTATAAAATCTTTAGATTTTTTCTATAAATTCGTTTAAATATATTAACATATTTCAGAGCGAAAATCTGGGATAATGAAATGATACAAACATCTTTTTTATTAGTTCCAACATTTTATTTATTATTGATTTAATATTTCTGGAAAAAGTGGATTAGAAGAAATAGGACATAACGTCCGAAATATCTCTTGCGTATTGCACCCAACCGAAAAATTTCCACTACCACTGTTCTTCATAGACCTAGAGCCTGCTCGGAACAACAGCGAAATATTTCAGGTGACAAGACTTCTATACTCAACGGTACGCTTTGAGCAGCCCAGGCAGAAGTCCATTATAGTGCAGTGCACTAACTGTCAAGACTTGGGACACACCAAGAGCTA
>NW_027104937.1:123013-132625 GCF_000696795.3 Halyomorpha halys | reverse complement strand
CCACATGTTTTTATCATGTCACTATGTCACCTACAGCAAATTTACTTGTTGTATATATGTGTATACAGTTGTAAATATCAATAAATAAATTATTAAAAAAAAAAAAAAAAAAAAATATTTCTGGACTTCTTCAGGGCTAGGAACAAAAACAACATAACAACAATATTGACAAAATTAAATTACAGAAAAACATCAGGATAACAGATAATGTACATGAGAAGTGTTGAAGAAAATGCATAATGTAATATTATAAAGATCTTGAAAGTGTATATAATTATATACAGAAAATTAGTAATATTACAATTAATAATGGGAAAATAAAATAACAGTTGATTCTTATTTATATTATTTTTATTTTTAATTTTAATATTATTATTTTCCATGTATATTATTTCTTCCCCGTTCAAATAATCCCCTAGCGTAAGCCAACCAAGTTTACAACCTTCATTGGACCCCTCAACTAACCTTATAATGCCAAAAGGCAATTCAAGGTATCCTTCACACCCAGGCATACCTCCTATATGTACGTAACAAATACCCATTAAAATCTTTACAGGAGGGTACGAAAAAAAAAATCCATTAATGATACATTATTTATGTTGCTGTCGTTACTTCAGGTTTAAGTAATATCTTCAGCTGAATGAATTCAGGCATGGCAATTAAAGTATCAATTGGCAGTATCGGAATAAAAAAATTGAAAATGAATGATAAAAAATTCTTGAAAAATGCTTTCAATTGGTGGATCTGTGATTTATGCCTCGGCAGGGAAGATTTAAATGTATAAGTTTTGAAAGAGGGCACAAAAGATGGCGATCCATCAGGAGGGTCATTAGGGCCGTCGCTGATTAATGCCCGATCTGAAAGAGAAGAGGTCAGCTCTGGAGCACAATGGTGAAAGATAACCGGCGTCATCATCTTCCAAGCTGGTGTCGATGTGGAAGGAGGATGATCATTTCATTGGGATTTACTGCAGTTACCATGTATCTGAAGGTGTGTTCTAATAGTACAAGAGCCGGGAAGAAAATAAGGCAGTTATCTCACCCCAATTTTTGATTACTTTTATGAAAACTATATGTGATTAATAGTCAAAATTGATGAGTCTGCCAAGTATAGGTAGGGGGAAAATGGTGGCTGTTTCAAAACCTTATTTTTTCATTCGGAGATCTATATCTTAAAATCTACCGACAATACTAGAAAATTTAAGAGAACATTATTTAAAGACGAGTAAATTTGCTGAAATATTAGCCCTAAACGAGCTATATACATACAATAGTTCTCGAGATATAGCTTTTTAAAAAGCAAAATTTCTTAAAAATCTTCTGAAAGATTAGTAGTTAGCTAATTTATTTTGAGAAATCCATATCTCAGGAACTACGAGACGTACAGAAGTCTATTAGCACTCAAATTAAAGCTAGTTTAATATACTATAAATAAGTTTATAACCTTTACCTTCATAGGAATAGCAGTTTTAATGATATTTGCTAAAATGATTTATAGTTGTTCGGACAATAAGTTTGATTTATGAAAAACTTCATTTCAGAAACCATTGGACGTACAGATGTTTACATGCGCTGAAATTAAAGCTAGTAAATTTACTGCAAAATAGTTAATTATGTTAATCTTTGAAGGAGTAGTAGTTTTTATTTGGCAAAATAAACTCACAAAATGTTAATTTATAGTTTTTCGTATAAAATGTTGGATTTTTGAAAAAATATATCTCTAGCTTCATAAGAGGTACATATGTCTGCCAACACACAAAATAAAGGAAATTTAACTTACTATAAAGTAGTTCATCACACTTATCTTCGTAGGTATAGTAGTTTTTATGATATTCACATATAAATATAAATTTGGAAAATGAAAATTCGTCCGAACAACTATAAATCAATTTATTTTAGCAAATTTGCTCTTAGAGATAATAGTCATTAAAAAAAAGTTTGTTTTTCCATAAACAATTATAATAATGTACAATTTTTGTTTTTACCCCATGTTAAATGAGAAAGTAGAAATATGTGCCGCCCGTAGCTCAGTGGTTGGGAACAGTCTTGCCATTCTGAGTTTTTGTGGCGGTGCCGGTTCGAATCGGGCCTGGGAGCTGAGGGCGTTGTTTTTTATTGAGAGGCAGTCCCAAAAATGAAAAACTTCGACCACCAACCATGGTGAATAAAAATAAATTTAAACCTAGCTGTATGGAAAATTCTATGCTATCAAAATATAAATAAAAAAATGTGAAAGTTGAAATATAAACATTTTTGATACATATATAAACATTTTAGATGAATTTAAGATTAGACTTTTATGCATAACGTACGTTAATTATGTTTTTATAAAATACTGAAATACTTTTTTCTCATTTCATGAAGTTTTTTTATTTGTCTTACTCCTATCTTACAAGATATAAAACGATAAATCGAAAATTTTAGGAGAAAAAAAAATCATCAAATATAAGTAATTGAGAGTTAAAAAAAATTCTACCAAATCAAGGTTTGTAATATAAATCTATTTTTTGTTTGGTTTGTTTGAATTTAATCGATAAATTTTAGGAAAATAACTACTCAATTTTTTCATGTAACTAAAATATTTATTTCGATTTCTCCTATAAACGTATCTAAAACTAACAGAATAACAGAAACATGAAAAATAAATTGGCGAAATCTCGCATACACATCATATTTGATTTAATTTTTTTAATAAATTGATTAAAACCGACTAACCTTTCCGTGTATACTCCATCCTTCTCAAGAAATGCAAACTTTTGCCTGGAAGTGATTCACTAACCGAACGGTGATCCAACTGGAGTCTTATTGGGACTGTGATTAAGGTGAGTAATCTTGTTGAGTCAGCAGCAGTGCGACCTTGATGATTGGCTCTGTCTTATCCTAAGCCAAGTTTATATTAACTACAAAGATTAACTATTGTTTGAAGCGTATATACAGCCTCTCAAAGGTGGGTTAGGTAGGCCGTCATTGAATTGGAGGTAAATCTTGCGATTAAGTTATATCACCTCATTGGATAACTGTTAGTAAAGGAATAGTGTTGGCTCATCATGTGCAAGACCCTTTATGCGATGTGTGGTACAATTTTTTTAATAATTATATACAATTATTAAACTTAAAATTATTTAAAAAATTATATTAAAATTTGTACCACTACAGCCCATGAAGGGTCAGGGGTTCAGTACTTTGTAAGAGTACTTTGAGATACTGTTACTAGACCAACGGTTATACAAGGAGGTGATTTGGTCAGAATCCCTCTCGAGCAAAAGATTTTTACCCAATTTAAGAGGCTGGGTGGACCCCATGAAGGCTCCAGAATCCACAGGAGTTGACTCACAGCTACAGCAGAAAACTTTTTGCTCAGCCGGATTTGAGTTAGTAGCCACGTGCCTTACCCCACGTCTACTCGCTCTCCCTTTAGCACATCTTAGATAATATTAATTTATATCTGCAGTATAATTGTTATTTTTCCTTAAAAAAAATAATTAATACTAAAACTATAATAAAACCATTTTCCTATCTATCCATGCCAGTGGGAGAGCAAGCTTCTAAATTGTGAGTCACCATTCCCAGGAACACAATAGGAGTCTTTTGTAATATGTGAACAATCCTTTCTGTGGCAGCTTCTCTATTGGACACGCACAATATCATATAAGGTATAGAGAGGGCTCTATATAAGATATTAATTTCGTCCTCATCTAATAAAAATTGTTTAATAAAAACTAATAACAATTTTTCTTCAATATAATTAAAAGGTTTTATTTCTCCTGAATTATAATATTATAAATTATAATAACATTATTATGGTAAACTTTTTTTATGGGTAATAAACAGATCTTAGATGCAAAACTTTGTTATTTTTAAAAAATTAAAACTTAAGGATTAGAAACTATTAAGGGTATCTCTGTTTTTTACAAAGTTGGTAGATTGTGTTTCTATGGTTTAAGAGTTCCTAGTGGTTATTAACCAGATTTTGTAAAACCGTTGGCAAAGAGCACTTAATATATGGATTTTATACATAAAATTTACTAGCTTGTTATTTATACAAATATATTGAAATGTAAATCAAATAAATACTGTAAAATAATAAAATTAAAAAATATTATACTTGCTTATTATATTCGCCCAAATAGTACTCACTTTTAGAAAATGTTACTAGACCTCAAGCTAACACTAGGAAGAGCTCAAGAAATTCCGAGTGGCAGCTCAACTGTGTTACTAATAAACATATGCTAATCAGTCAGACAATAGGCGATATTAAAAGGGATGAAAGAGAAATAATTGTACCTAGTAGAATTTATTTTCTCTTTCTCTTTTTGATTTGGTTATTGGCGTTAGCAATACCTAGCCAAGGTATCAGATTATCAAACTTTCCAAAATTACTGATTTAAGAGGGATGGTTCCTCTACCTCCAAACCAGACACCTTTCACCAAAAATCGTCTTTCGTCAAATTCTTCTATATACGTTTCGCTTAAGTAAGGAATACATTATGTATAAATGTCCTCTTTCTCTGCCTGTATTTCAACACATATCCTGATCATTCGTTTGGAATCATATCGAGGGATCGACTATCAATTCTTCTTTTTTCAGTTTTACGAAACGCTAGAATTTCTAAAAATCTTGCAGAGCCCTCTGTATCTACGCAATATACTTCTTTAAAAAGTATAATTATTCTTCTCTACTAGTTTGGCTATTTTTGTTTTTTTATATTTTTGTGACCAGGAGGATTTGTGACCGGCGTGTGACAAGAAGCATGTTGTTAGGATATTTTCCCAATATTAAAAAATATGTCAGGCTTGAAATGAGGAAAGTTACAACAATACCTGCAAACTTTGTTAATTTAAAAGCTAACTCCAAGCCATGGAACAGAGATAACAAAATAATATATCAATTGGAAGGCCAAGAAAAATGAAGTACTTTTATTTTTTGTTTATAATAGGAAGTTGGAAGAGTAGAAAATTTCAAGTAATTCAATGAAAATTCTAGTCAAGTAATTAAAAATTGAAGAGACTCATAAATATTTTTTCCTGAACTGTGTGTAATACATTTTGTTTTCTGGTATTTTCATAGAATAATCTATTTGGTAAGATATCATTCATCTTAAGCTTCCGTCCAAAAAATTATATCAAACAGATATTTTGTACTGTACACATTAAAAATGATATGGAATGTGAATATGATCTGATTTATTAATGCTCAAACGTTTATCATCGTTTCAGAAGTTTCTATTATAGAAATAAATATAAATAATTCACAATTTTAGAATATTATGGAATATGTAACCATTATGTTTAAGGCTTGGCATTTATCGGCACACCTCTGTCAGTTGAATTTTGAGCTCAACTAATGTTAAACATCGTGAAACTGGTTTAATTTTTACGTCAACATATGATTTAAACCATTTTCATTCGAACAGGCTTTATTTTAACGTCAATAATTTTAATGAATCCAACACTACATAGATATTACTAAAGATTCTAGATTACTTTGAATTTTCGAGTAGCGCCTCTCCACAACTTTTTTTTTCTTTTCATATAACATTAATTTCATAAGTATAAAATATTACCAACTCCAAAAGAGGTATTCTTTAATTTCTTTTAAAGTATTTGGTCGCTAAAAGCCCAGGAAACAACTCACTATTTAAACATTTACCATAGGATTCATAGGGACATAAAACACAATATTAAATGTACGCAAATAAAATGCTGCACATCTCAATTCGATAGTCTTAAAAAAAAAAAAAGAACACAGTACACTCTAAACTAATGCAAAATGAAAAAGAAATTTTTTTTATTATTTATTTATTTTTTAAATATTTATTTAATAACAGATCGGCCTATTGGGCCTTACATGGGTAATGTAAGAGGTCCATTTTTTTTAAACAATTTATTATGGGGTGGGGATATAGTCTCACACAGAAGACACACCTAACTATACACGTTGTTATAAATAAAAAAAAGAATTAAGATAAAATGAATAGATTAATATAATAATTCTTTAATTATATTATTTCAAAATTTTTCGAGACCAGGTAATATTTATCAATTAATTAATTAAATATCCAAAATAGTCTCAACACTATATATTTATTTATTTGTCCTACGTTTCGGCTCTTCCAGCCATCCTCAGGGACATCTTCAACATAAATTTCCTCTCACATTAATTGTTTTCTCCTTGCAGGCTATTTTGCCCAGGTCAATATCTTTATTTAAGTCAAAAACCTTTCTATTTAAATTTTAAAAAACCATTCACTTATCTATTCTTTAATATTGTCCACACTATAAAAACCCACACCATATAACAAATAGAGGTTATAAAAGGTTTGTTATATGGTGTGGGTTTTTATAGTGTGGACAATATTAAAGAATAGATAAGTGAATGGTTTTTTAAAATTTAAATAGAAAGGTTTTTGACTTAAATAAAGATATTGACCTGGACAAAATAGCCTGCAAGGAGAAAACAATTAATGTGAGAGGAAATTTATGTTGAAGATGTCCCTGAGGATGGCTGGAAGAGCCGAAACGTAGGACAAATAAATAAATATATAGTGTTGAGACTATTTTGGATATTTAATTAATTAATTGATAAATAATAATTCTTAATCAAAGATAAAAGTAAAGTCAATAACAAAAACAATGACATTTATGGGTATAAATAAATAAATAATGGACTTCTAATAGATAAAAAGAAAGTGAATTTAAGAAAAAATAAATTAAGACAGGTTTTAATCAAACAATTAATACAATATAAAACTGAAAACAAACATACAAAACATCCCAAAATATACTAAAATGCCATGAAACTATGCAAATAATCAATACATAAAATACTCACAAGATACATTTACAGCAGATAAATATTATAATTAAAAAATTTTGACAAACACAAAAATACAAATATAAAAGAAAGTAATTCAAATGACAAACTAATTATATTTATTACACTTGTTTAAAATTTCTAATGTTTCAAGGAATAGAAAAATGGCTGGTGGCTGGTTTCCGGTTTCATATTCTCCTATTATTTAATTTTTTTTCTTTTCAGCTCTTTTAATACTTTAAATTTCTTTATTCTTCTAGAAATAACAAAAAAAATCAAGACCCTTAAGTCGATATCTTAATAAGCTCTGAAGAAAAGCTGAAGATAAAAACAAGGGATGAAGACTCGGTTCTTACCCAAAGGAATATCTTATATTAAAATTTTCATGGCTTGAAACCTCCCTATATTTCAGTTTTCATGGAGTCACTCCTGAGGGGAAAAATCTTGATGTCGGTCTTAAATATTTCGTTAACCCCAAGAGGGTGCCCTTTCAAGGAAAATGGAGGTACCACTTAACCCGCATTGAACCAGCTAAATGTTTAAGTTCTCGATAAGTGCCACCCGGGTAACGTCTTCATATTCTGTGTATCGTCTGAGTTATGCTACATTTACTGATAGAATGCATGTGTATGAGTGTAGGAAAGTGAGTTAAAATAGACTTTAAAAAGTTCAAAAATATCAGTTGTAAATATTTGGGAATCTGTAGCTTAAAGGTCACAGTTTCTTTCTAAGTTTGGAATGGTTTAAGTTGTCCTAACGGATTTCTATTTTATTTCAAATCTATAATTAAAAAGATATTCAATCTAATATTAAACCAGGTTCATTACATCATATATTAGGCATTTTCATATATTAAAATATATTTATTATTAGAAGATTATAAAACCACGTCCCTCAAATAGCAGTAGTAACTAAAAAGTCAATATTACCAATTCAATCCATCATCAGATTAAGTGAATGTAGATCACGAACATCAACCTCAAAAAGACTAACTGCAGATTGTTCATTACTTATTGAAGTAAGAGATAAAGAGGTAACAGAGTTTTTTTTAAAATTATGTACAAAGTTTCCTATCGCCTTTTAAATCTCTTCCTACAGGAGAGGTTTTGACGTTAATTGTTTTTAATTAATATCAGTAAGCATTTATTTCGGTTGTTATAGACAGATTGGACAACAGTAAAAGGGGGCAAAACTGTGATCATTATTCCAGTAGATCACACTGAAAAGGTTTACATTTTTTTCACCAGTCCCAATGTTCTGGTTCTTGTTAATTAAATTTTGAACAAAAAAAAACTTGTCATTTGTTGCAAAAAAGGACAGTGAGCATTTTTAAACAATTAATTGTTGTCAAGAAAGTGATTTTCATTAGTACGTGAAGGCTATAATCTTTTAAAATTAGTATACATAGTGTTAGTATATATAATCTTTTCTTGTTTAAGGCTCATTGTATTTATCAATTATAATAAAATATATTTAAAAAAATTATATCAATTTTGGTTCAAAATTCTTTATTAATTCATTTTAAAATTCCAACGTTTGCCAATTATGAAGTCCATATTTAATTTTCAACTTCGCAGCCTCTCATTAATCACTAAAAATGTTGCAGGCTAATTTATCCAATTCTAATATAATATAGTCAATTAACCTATAAAACAAGTATAATTGTCATTTAGTTCATTTATTATTTATTATTTTAATTTCAAATTTTGTTATCGACACCATATTATGTTATATTATTATTAGTTAGTTTTAAACTATATAATCAAATTTAAAATTAATGGAATTAATATTAAATGACATAAATGACAAATATAGTTGCCTTTGTTGACTAATTGACAATATTACATTAGACTAGGGCAGAATAGCCTATAACGCTTTTAGTGATTAATGTGAGACGATGATATTGAAAATTAAGTAAATGTTTGATAATGACCAGGTTGGGCGAAACATTGGATTTTTAAAATAAATCAATAAAGATTATTGAGACTAAATAGATCTATTTCACTATTATTTATAATATTGGTTATTAATTTTTTTAAAGAAATTATGAGTTGTTAATATACATATTTATTTTAATTGATATCCTGATGCTTTGTAACTCGGCTCTGTAATTAGAAAATGATTTTTTTTTTTTTTTCATGATTTCATATTAGTCTTCTCGATACTCCATAAATTGTAATCATCAATTGGTACTTCAGTCCGCTGTTTTTAATAACATGATTGAACGACAATAAAATGGTTTATTGCCATGATATCAAAGTTGATATTAAATAGAAAATAATTGATAAGATAAAATCATAAGTAAGGAAATTATTGTACAACAAAAGAAATGTTTGGTTAATGGACTTTTGCTGTACCATTCGGGGGAAAAAAAAAAAAGCTACTATTATCTACCGAATGATGTATTTGACACATGGACATAAGATCATTTGAAAGACGTTCAGAGGCATGATTGTTAGCGAAAGAAAAAATATTATTCTTGGAAAATAAAGCTTAGTGTACATAGATATAACTACTTCATTCATTAGTCATTTTTCGGAACATACGAAAACGGGTAAAAAAAAAAAGACAATTTATTTATAATCTTAAAATTCTTTCTTGAGACTGACAATTTTTAATAAATAATTCAAAACACTATCCAAATTATAGTCTCAAAACTTTTATTTCTTTTACACGTCCAACGTTTCGGCCAATTCGGCCATCTTCAGGGACAATCTACTACAAAAAGTTTCCATTATATGTATGATCCTATAACCAATTTAAATATTTAACATTATTATTTATAATTTACCTTACCTC
>NW_027104937.1:122011-122493 GCF_000696795.3 Halyomorpha halys | reverse complement strand
TTTTGAGACTATAATTTGGATAGTGTTTTGAATTATTTATTAAAAAAAGACAATTTACATTAAAGTAAATCGAACACTTCCTTTTTGCAGTTTTAAATTTAATAAACAAAGTCATAGATTAAATTCAGTTATAGCGGTGTTATTTATAGGTGGTTTGCTCTATTTGTAATTTTTTTTTTTTTTGAGGATGAATAAACGGTATCAGCATGACCACAGTGACTCATACCGTCGAGTGACTCATTATACTAACGAGAAGCGGACAAAAAGGCTACTTTGTCAGCCATGGCTCCCTGATAGGATGGGGCAATAACTCATCGCCAGTGGAACAGGACGATAAACAAAAATACGAGGTGGGCCACAACAGAGGCACCGATCAGTCCGCGACCATTGTGCATGTGCTTGACTGCTGTAATGAGACCTCTAGGTCGTTCACATCACGAAAATAACAATTCGGAAGTTTTTTCTACCAAGTTATTTTATTT